>NC_053390.1:820591954-820891954 GCF_905171765.1 Bufo bufo | reverse complement strand
CGTGGTGTTGTACATGGCTGGGGTGAAGAACGGGAAATGAGATTAGTCAATGACATCAGTGAGGACGAGGAACGGGAAATGAGTAGCTCGGCATCCAACCTTGTGCAAATGGGGTCTTTCATGCTGTCATGTCTGTTGAGGGACCCTCGTATAAAAAGGATGAAGGAGAACAACCTGTACTGGGTGGCCACGCTACTAGACCCCGGTATAAGCAGAAAGTGGCGGAAATGTTACCAACTTACCGAAAGTCAGAAAGGATGCAGCAGTTCAAAACAAAACTAAAAAATATGCTTTACACAGCTTATAAGGGGGATGTCACAGCACAACGGGAATCTAATAGGGGAAGAGGTGAAAGTAATCCTCCTCTTACCACGACCACGGCGGCAAGGACAGGACGCTTTACAGATGTGTTGTTGATGGAGGACATGCAGAGCTTTTTCAGTCCTACACATCGCCACAGCCCTTCGGGATCCAGCCTTAGAGAACGACTCGACCGACAGCAGACTACCTCGCCTTAACTGCAGATATCGACACTCTGAGGAGCGATGAACCCTTGACTACTGGGTGTGCAGGCTTGACCTGTGGCCTTAGCAATCCCAGTTTGCGATAGAACTTCTGGCCTGCCCCGCTTCAAGTGTCCTGTCAGAAAGGACCTTCAGTGCAGCAGGAGGCATTGCCACTGACAAAAGAAGTCGCCTCGGTCAAAAAAGTGTTGATTACCTCACCTTCATTAAGATGAATGAGGCATGGATCCCGAAGGGACTGACAGTGGGGGATACGTTTGACTAACAAAAGGCCTGATGACATGCCTTGGCCTCAAAATGGTCCCCACGCTGCTGTATTTAATGTCTGCATACCGGATGACTTTTGTGAATTCTCCGCCACCAACTAGGGTTCAAGCCGCAATGTTTTAGTCACCTTTCTGCCTTGAAAACATCGATTTTTCCGGCCGCTGCTACAACAGCGGCTGCAACAATAACATTATTTTTTAGGCCAATATGGGGGAACTGCTCAGACCCCAAACACTGTAGCGTGTTTCTCATTGGGCGAGCAGTCCCACCGCATGCGAACCACAGAAATATTGTGGCAGTTCCCCCATATTGGCCACTGCAATTCTGTGATTTTGTTTTATATGTATTGAATGTGCCTTCATCTGGCAATTGAACATTCCTTTGCACCTGGAAACCTCCATCACACGGTCTGATATGGGTGTGGCTTACAGTCTTGCTTTGTTCACATTGCACTAGCTGTCCTGCTAGGCGGTTGTGTGGAAGCTTGGCTGTGAGCTGGATTACATCACCTTCAGACCGTGTTCACACCACAGCTAGCGTAGTGGTAGGACCCCGTGCCATGCTGAGTGACCGTGACGTGGTGCATGATGGGCTCCGATATTTTCCTGACTGGAATATATTGGCAAAAGTCTCAGCTTTTAATATCTGCTTGTATGACCAGCTAGTAAAGTCAGTGGCATATCCTTTTGATGCATTTTCTTCAGTGATTTATATCAATCCAATTATAGACAAGGTTTCTATGGGGGGAAAATGGCCATACTTCTGTCCAAGGGTCTCCCCTGGCACACTTCTGTCAGGAAGCCGGCTTTGAGGATGTTTGGGGATATGTAGGCCATGGGAGAAGAGTATACTCATGTAAAAGTAAATCTGGAAAAACTATGTCTAGCATACAGTAGATCTCACCTTCAAGAATATAAAATACATGTTAAATGGATTAAATATGAGACAAGGTCTCTCTCGGACCATGTGCATTTGTCTCTTGAGCTTTGTATGGCTCATGATAGGAATATGGTGAGACCCACCATTTAGACTAAATCCCTACTGGTTGTGGGTAATGGAGAATCATGAAATATTACAACAGGAGACTGAGCATTTTTGGGATATTAATTATAATTCAGCTAAAACTCAGGTAGTGTGGGATACCTTCAAGGCCTTTATGAGGGGAATTTTTGTTAGTAATACTGCTAATTTGAGTAAAGGGTATGGCATCAATAAGAAAAATTAAAAGAGCTAGCGTCATTAGCCACACATTTTTATAGGAATAAGACAGAAGAAAATAGAAAAAGCTATGCAGAAGGCTAGTCAAGCCTATTCTGGCTTCTTGTTTGAAAAGGCTCAACAGACGTTATTCTTTAATGGGCAAAAGTCAGGGCGTCCGGGAAAACTGTTGTCCAGAGTGATTTCTAATCAAGAACAAAAAAAAAACTGATTGATAATATCCGCCTAACCAATGGTAAAATAGTTAATGAATAAGATCTTACAGATCTATATAAAGCAAGTACTAATATTACGGATGAAATTATGGATTCCTATTTGGATGCCATATTCTTTCCAGTCATCACTGACACCCAAAGGGAAGCGCTAGAAGTAGATCTATCTATGCAAGAATTGGAAGTGGCAATTAAAGCATGTGCTGGCAACTCCTCTCCTGGATTAGATGGATTTCCATATGAATTTTACCGTAAATATAGAGAAATTATTCTCCCTAGACTTTTGAGGTTATTTGTTGAATCAATTGAGGATGGGAGCCTTCTAGAGTCAACGACAAAAGCGGTAATAATATTAATTCTGAAAAAAGGTAAGGACCCCCTAGATATGGGGTTATATAGACCTATATCCTTATTAAATACGGATCTAAAGCTTCTCTCAAGAATTCTGGCTACAAGGCTCTCTAAGGTCATCCCTTCTATGATTCATCCAGACCAGAATGGTTTTATTCTAAATAAGGGTACCCATTATAATCTCCATCAGCTGTTTACAAATATTCAGTCCCCCGGGAGGATCTCTCGCTCCATCCTGTCTTTGGATGCCTCTAAGGCCTTTGACAGGGTGGAGTGGAGATTCCTTTGGAAGGTTTTGGCCAGGATGGGATTTGGAGATGGATTTATAGACATCATTAAACTATTATATAGATCTCCTTCGGCGAGGCTGAATGTTAATGGGACTTTGACATCTAGTTTTGACTTGAATAGGGGCATGCGTCAAGGCTGCCCACTATCTCCATTGATATTTGATATTTATATCGAGCCCCTGGCTTTGGCAGTTAAATAGGATGCCAAAATCAAAGGGTTTGGAACATTAGGGATGGAAGACCGCATCTCTATATGCGGATGATGTCTTATTTTTCATAGATCATACAAACACAACTCCTTCCACGAATCCGATTAGTTAATTCCTTTGGCGGGGTTTCGGGTTTGGATATAAATTGGTCAAAAACTAATCTTATGCCATTAGACTTTATACCCTCTAATGAGGGTTTTCTGTCTAAGTTGAATGTCTCTGACTCTATTCATTATTTGGGCATGATTATATCCCCTAAGATTGAGGAATTTCTACAGCTTAATTTGATTCCACTGGTAACTAAGCTGAGGTCCAAAATTGGGATGTGGCTCCAACTTCCCTTATCGAGAGCTGACAGAGTATCTCTGTTTAAGATGGTCATTTTTTAAACTTATGGAGTTTTTTTAAACTTATGGAGAGAATTATCAATGACTTGTTGTGGGGAAGAAAGAGAGTAAGGCTAAAACTGGAATATTTGTATAAACCATTGGAGCATGGGGGGTTGAATCTTCCCTGCTTCAAGGGTTATTTTATCACTGGCCAGTTATGGTTTTATCGCGAATGGCAGAAAAGTGCATTCTTTTTTACTTTAGTGAGGGAATCCTCGTATGACAATATATTTACTTTACTAGAATCTGGCCAATTGATCAGTCGGGAGCAGGATTATAGAGAGGCCAAAAAGTTATTATCCAAGTCTTGGGGTACCATTAGATCATGGCTGGGGATAAGAGGATCGCTTCAATGCACCCATCTTTGGTATAACTCTCATTTGCATATTTTGGAATAGGTGGGGATCATTTTTGGCACAGGTGGTGACGAATAGAGAGATAGTGTCCTTACTGGATTTAGCACAAAGGGTGGATAATTTGTCGTGGTTTAGATATTTTCAGTTGTGATCTGCACTTTCTAGTTTAAAGGATAAGTCTCTTTTAGAGATAGATACTTCTACCTTCTTAAATGATTTGATAGGGAACTTAGAGCACAGGTTGAAGAGTGCACATTATTTCTTAAGGTATTATTTACCAAAATGCAATCACCAGGACAAAGGGCCTGGGGAGTTGACTGCCCAGGTATTCAAATAGAGGGATGGGGAAATATATTTTTGAATTTAAGTCTACTATCCAACAATTTTAATCACATTTTGGTACAATTTAATCTTCTTCATAGATTATATGTCATGCCCTTATGGCTTAATAAATGTGGGTTAAGAGATAGTTCTAGGTGCCTACGGTGTAATTTATTAGGTGCAGATCACTTACACATGCTTTGGTCCTGTCCAGAATTAAAAGAATATTGGACTGTTATTAATAATTTTCTTATACACAAATTGAAGAAATATAGATTCCCTTTAAGGTAGAATGCTCGATAGTGAGTGATCTCTCTGAGTTAAGCAGCCACAAATATAAAAATATTTTTCTAGGTAGAATACTATTGTTGGCCAAACTCCTGGTTACTCGGGCCTGGTTTTAACAATATACTCCAGATGTGAATACATGGATACATTTGGTTAACAAGGTCAACATTATGAGAATATCATATATAAGCAAAGAAATGCTCAAGATAAGTGGACCGAGATATGGGAGGCCTGGAGTTTTTAAAACTTGTTGGTATAATTCTTAGGTTTTTTCTTTTCTCTTCCTTTCTCATGTTTTCTAATGAGTGATAGTGAGATTTGAGACTAGGGATGAGCGAACCCGAACTCTATAGTTCGGGTTCGTACCGAATTTTGGGGTGTCCGTGACACGGACCCGAACCCGAACATTTTCGTAAAAGTCCGGGTTCGGGTTCGGAGTTCGGCGCTTTCTTTGCGCTTTTTGAAAGGCTGCAAAGCAGCCAATCAACAAGCGTCATACTACTTGGCCCAAGAGGCCATCACAGCCATGCCTACTATTGGCATGGCTGTGATTGGCCAGTGCACCATGTGACCCAGCCTCTATTTAAGCTGGAGTCACGTAGCGCCGCACGTCACTCTGCTATGATCAGTATAGGGAGAGATTGCAGCTGCGACGTTAGGGCGAGATTAGGCAGATTAACTCCTCCAAAAGACTTCATTCTGTGATCGATCTGCAGCTGTGGATCATTGAAGTGCTATTATTGACTTGCTCACTTTTTTGAGGCTGCCCAGAGCGTTTTTAGATCACTTTTTTTCTGGGGTGATCGGCGGCCATTTTGTGACTTGTGGTGCGCCAGCACGAGCTATCACCAAGTGTATTTAACCATCGATAGTGTGGTTATTTTGTGCTATATCCTACATCAGCTGCAGGCTGAGCCTGTGTCACCCAAGTGCATTTAACCATCAACAGTCCGGTTATTTTTTGGCCATATACTACATCAGCTGCAGGCTGAGCCTGTGTCACCCAAGTGCATTTAACCATCAACAGTCTGATTATTTTTTGGCCATATACTACATCAGCTGCAGGCTGAGCCTGTGTCACCCAAGTGCATTTAACCATCAACAGTCTGATTATTTTTTGGCCATATACTACATCAGCTACAGGCTGAGCCTGTGTCACCCAAGTGTATTTAACCATCGATAGTGTGGTTATTTTGTGCTATATCCTACATCAGCTGCAGGCTGAGCCTGTGTCACCCAAGTGCATTTAACCATCAACAGTCTGATTATTTTTTGGCCATATACTACATCTGGTGCAGGCTGAGCCTGTGTCACCCAAGTGCATTTAACCATCAACACTGTGGTTATTTTTTGGCCATATATTACATCAGGGGCAAGTTGAGCCTGTCACCCAGCGCCTAAAAAATAGACCTGACATTTCTATTCAACCAAATCTGTACTGTTTTAGCTGGTCAAGTTATTTGTATTGACCGTAAAAGCACACTTTTTTTTCTGGGTTGAAAAAGCATTCCCAAATTTGCCATTCTCAAAATAACTAGTTTCTGGTATTTGAGGCCTACTTGAAATCTATCCCAAAAAGAAAATCTTACATTGAAGGTATTGATAGTGTCATTCAGAAAAACCTAAGACACACGCTAGCGTGCTGATAGAAGTGTGATTCTGTGATTAAACCTATACCTGTCACACAGCGCAAAAAAAAAAAACAGGTCTCACATCTCTATTCAACCAAATCTGCACTGTTTTAGCTGGTCAAGTTATTTGTAGTGACCGTAAAAGCAGACTTTTTGTTCTGGGTTGAAAAAGCATTCCCAAATTTGCCATTCTCAAAATAACTGGTTTCTGGTATTTGAGGCCTACTTGAAATCTATCCCAAAAAGAAAATCTTACTTTGAAGGTAGAGTTGAGCGAACACCTGGATGTTCGGGTTCGAGAAGTTCGGCCGAACTTCCCGTAAATCTTCGGGTTCGGGATCCGAACCCGATCCGAACTTCGTCCCGAACCCGAACCCCATTTAAGTCAATGGGGAACCGAACTTTTGGGCACTAAAAAGGCTGTAAAACAGCCCACGAAAGAGCTAGAGGGCTGCAAAAGGCAGCAACATGTAGGTAAATCCCCTGCAAACAAATGTGGATAGGGAAATGAATTAAAATTAAAATTAAAAAAATAAAAATGAACCAATATCAATTGGACAGAGGTCCCATAGCAGAGAATCTGGCTTCACGTCAGCAGAGAATCAGTCTATTCATGCCATAGCAAAGAATCTGGCTTCATGTCAGCAGAGAATCAGTCTCTTCATGCCATAGCAGAGAATCTGGCTTCATGTCAGCGCAGAATCAGTCTTCATGTCATAGCAGAGAATCAGGCTTCACGTCACCCACCACTGGAACAGGCCACTGTCACACATTTAGGCCCAAGCACCCAGGCAGAGGAGAGAGGTCCCTTAACAGAGAATCTGGCCTTATGTCAGCGCAGAATCTGTCTTCATGTCATAGCAGAGAATCAGGCTTCACGTCACCCACCACTGGAACAGGCCACTGTCACACATTTAGGCCCCGGCACCCAGACAGAGGAGAGCGGTCCCGTAACAGAGAATCTGGCCTTATGTCAGCGCAGAATCTGTCTTCGTGTAATAGCAGAGAATCAGGCTTCACGTCACCCACCACTGGAACAGGCCACTGTCACACATTTAGGCCCCGGCACCCAGGCAGAGGAGAGAGGTCCCGTAACAGAGAATCTGGCCTTATGTCAGCGCAGAATCTGTATTCATGTCATAGCAGAGAATCAGGCTTCACGTCACCCACCACTGGAACAGGCCACTGTCACACATTTAGGCCCCGGCACCCAGACAGAGGAGAGCGGTCCCGTAACAGAGAATCTGGCCTTATGTCAGCGCAGAATCTGTCTTCGTGTAATAGCAGAGAATCAGGCTTCACGTCACCCACCACTGGAACAGGCCACTGTCACACATTTAGGCCCCGGCACCCAGGCAGAGGAGAGAGGTCCCGTAACAGAGAATCTGGCCTTATGTCAGCGCAGAATCTGTATTCATGTCATAGCAGAGAATCAGGCTTCACGTCACCCACCACTGGAACAGGCCACTATTACACATTTAGGCCCCGGCACCCAGACAGAGGAGAGCGGTCCCGTAACAGAGAATCTGGCCTTATGTCAGCGCAGAATCTGTCTTCATGTCATAGCAGAGAATCAGGCTTCACGTCACCCACCACTGGAACAGGCCACTGTCACACATTTAGGCCCAGGCACCCAGGCAGAGGAGAGAGGTCCCATAACAGAGAATCTGGCCTTATGTCAGCACAGAATCTGTATTCATGTCATAGCAGAGAATCAGGCTTCACGTCACCCACCACTGGAACAGGCCACTGTCACACATTTAGGCCCAGGCACCCAGGCAGAGGAGAGAGGTCCCGTAACAGAGAATCTGGCCTTATGTCAGCGCAGAATCTGTCTTCATGTCATAGCAGAGAATCAGGCTTCACGTCACCCACCACTGGAACAGGCCACTGTCACACATTTAGGCCCAGGCACCCAGGCAGAGGAGAGAGGTCCCGTAACAGAGAATCTGGCATTATGTCAGCGCAGAATCTGTATTCATGTCATAGCAGAGAATCAGGCTTCACGTCACCCACCACTGGAACAGGCCACTGTCACACATTTAGGCCACGGCACCCAGACAGAGGAGAGGTTCATTCAACTTTGGGTTGCCCCGCAATATAATGGTAAAATGAAATTAAAAATAGTATTGAATGAGGAAGTGCCCTGGAGTAGAATAATATATTGTTAAGGGGAGGTAGTTAATATCTAATCTGCACAAGGGATGGACAGGTCCTGTGGGATCCATGCCTGGTTCATTTTTATGAACGTCAGCTTGTCCACATTGGCTGTAGACAGGCGGCTGCGTTTGTCTGTAATGACGCCCCCTGCCGTGCTGAATACACGTTCAGACAAAACGCTGGCCGCCGGGCAGGCCAGCACCTCCAAGGCATAAAAGGCTAGCTCTGGCCACGTGGACAATTTGGAGACCCAGAAGTTGAATGGGGCCGAACCATCAGTCAGTACGTGGAGGGGTGTGCACAGGTACTGTTCCACCATGTTAGTGAAATGTTGCCTCCTGCTAACACGTTCCGTATCAGGTGGTGGTGCACTTAGCTGTGGCGTGTTGACAAAACTTTTCCACATCTCTGCCATGCTAACCCTGCCCTCAGAGGAGCTGGGCGTGACACAGCTGCGTTGGCGACCTCTTGCTCCTCCTCTGCCTTCGCCTTGGGCTTCCACTGGTTCCCCTGTGACATTTGGGAATGCTCTCAGTAGCGCGTCTACCAACGTGCGCTTGTACTCGCGCATCTTCCTATCACGCTCCAGTGTAGGAAGTAAGGTGGGCACATTGTCTTTGTATCGGGGATCCAGCAGGGTGGCAACCCAGTAGTCCGCACACGTTAAAATATGGGCAACTCTGCTGTCGTTGCGCAGGCACTGCAGCATGTAGTCGCTCATGTGTGCCAGGCTGCCCAGAGGTAAGGACAAGCTGTCCTCTGTGGGAGGCGTATCGTCATCGTCCTGTGTTTCCCCCCAGCCACGCACCAGTGATGGGCCCGAGCTGCGTTGGGTGCCACCCCGCTGTGAACATGCTTCATCCTCATCCTCCTCCACCTCCTCCTCATCCTCGTCCTCCAGTAGTGGGCCCTGTCTGGCCACATTTGTACCTGGCCTCTGGTGTTGCAAAAAACCTCCCTCTGAGTCACTTCGAAGAGACTGGCCTGAAAGTGCTAAAAATGACCCCTCTTCCTCCTCTTCCTCCTGGGCCACCTCCTCTTCCATCATCGCCCTAAGTGTTTTCTAAAGGAGACATAGAAGTGGTATTGTAACGCTGATAACGGCGTCATCGCCACTGGCCATGTTGGTGGAGTACTCGAAACACCGCAACAGGGCACACAGGTCTCGCATGGAGGCCCAGTCATTGGTGGTGAAGTGGGTCGGATCCACAGTGCGACTGACACGTGCGTGCTGCAGCTGAAACTCCACTATGGCCAGCTGCTGCTCGCACAGTCTGTCCAGCATATGCAAGGTGGAGTTCCACCTGGTGGGCACGTCGCATATGAGGCGGTGAGCGGGAAGGCCGAAGTTACGCTGTAGCGCAGACAGGCGAGCAGCGGCAGGGTGTGAACGCCGGAAGCGCGAACAGACGGCCCGCACTTTATGCAGCAGCTCTGACATGTCGGGGTAGTTGCGAATGAACTTCTGCACCACCAAATTCAGCACATGCGCCAGGCAAGGGATGTGCGTCAAACCGGCTAGTCCCAGAGCTGCAACGAGATTTCGCCCATTATCGCACACCACCAGGCCGGGCTTGAGGCTCACCGGCAGCAACCACTCGTCGGTCTGTTGTTCTATACCCCGCCACAACTCCTGTGCGGTGTGGGGCCTGTCCCCCAAACATATGAGTTTCAGAATGGCCTGCTGACGTTTACTCCGTGCTGTGCTGAAGGTGGTGGTGAAGGTGTGTGGCTGACTGGATAAGCAGGTGGAAGAAGAGGAGGAGGAAGCTGAGTAGGAGGAGGAGGAGACAGGAGGCAAAGAATGTTGCCCTGCGATCCTTGGCGGCGCAAGGACGTGCGCCAAACAGCTCTCCGCCTGGGGCCCAGCCGCCACTACATTTACCCAGTGTGCAGTTAGGGAGATATAGCGTCCCTGGCCGTGCTTACTGGTCCACGTATCTGTGGTTAGGTGGACCTTGCCACAGGTGGCATTGCGCAGTGCACACTTGATTTTATCAGACACTTGTTTGTGCAGGGAAGGCACGGCTCTCTTGGAGAAGTAGTGGCGGCTGGGAACAACATACTGTGGGACAGCAAGCGACATGAGCTGTTTGAAGCTGTCTGTGTCCACCAGCCTAAATGACAGCATTTCATAGGCCAGTAGTTTAGAAATGCTGGCATTCAGGGCCAGGGATCGAGGGTGGCTAGGTGGGAATTTACGCTTTCTCTCAAATGTTTGTGAGATGGAGAGCTTAACGCTGCCGTGTGACATGGTTGAGATGCTTGGTGACGCAGGTGGTGTTGGTGGTACATCCCATGTTTGCTGGGCGGCAGGTGCCAACGTTCCTCCAGAGGCGGAGGAAGAGGCCGAGGCCGCGGCAGCAGCAGCAGAAGAGGCCGAGGCGGCGGCAGCAGCAGAAGAGGGCGAGGCGGCAGCAGCAGAAGAGGTAGCAGGGGGAGCCTGAGTGACTTCCTTGTTTTTAAGGTGTTTACTCCACTGCAGTTCATGCTTTGCATGCAGGTGCCTGGTCATGCAGGTTGTGCTAAGGTTCAGAACGTTAATGCCTCGCTTCAGGCTCTGATGGCACAGCGTGCAAACCACTCGGGTCTTGTCGTCAGCACATTGTTTGAAGAAGTGCCATGCCAGGGAACTCCTTGAAGCTGCCTTTGGGGTGCTCGGTCCCAGATGGCGGCGGTCAGTAGCAGGCGGAGTCTCTTGGCGGCGGGTGTTCTGATTTTGCCCACTGCTCCCTCTTTTGCTACGCTGTTGGCTCGGTCTCACCACTGCCTCTTCCTCCGAACTGTGAAAGTCAGTGGCACGACCTTCATTCCATGTGGGGTCTAGGACCTCATCGTCCCCTGCATCGTCTTCCACCCAGTCTTGATCCCTGACCTCCTGTTCAGTCTGCACACTGCAGAAAGACGCAGCAGTTGGCACCTGTGTTTCGTCATCATCATAGACTTGCTGAGGTGGTATTCCCATGTCCTCATCATCAAGAAAAATAAGTGGTTGTGCGTTAGTGCATTCTATCTCTTCCACCCCTGGGGAAGGGCTAGGTGGATGCCCTTGGGAAACCCTGGCAGCAGAGTCTTCAAACAGCATAAGAGACTGCTGCATAACTTGAGGCTCAGACAGTTTCCCTGATATGCATGGGGGTGATGTGACAGACCGATGGGCTTGGTTTTCATGCGCCATCTGTGCGCTTTCTGCAGAAGACTGGGTGGGAGATAATGTGAACGTGCTGGATCCACTGTCGGCCACTTAATTGACTAATGCCTGTACCTGCTCAGGCCTTACCATCCTTAGAACGGCATTGGGCCCCACCAAATATCGCTGTAAATTCTGCTGGCTACTGGGACCTGAGGTAGTTGGTTCACTAGGACGTGTGGCTGTGGCAGAACGGCCATGTCCTCTCCCAGCACCAGAGGGTCCACTAACACCACCACGACCATGTCCACGTCCGTGTCCGCGTCCCTTATTAGATGTTTTCCTCATTGTTCCCGTTCACCACAATTTTGAGAATGGCAAATTTGGGAATGCTTTTCAACCCAGAACAAAAAGTCTGCTTTTACGGTCACTACAAATAACTTGACCAGCTACAACAGTGCAGATTTGGTTGAATAGAGATGTGAGACCTGTTTTTTTTTGCGCTGTGTGACAGGTATAGGTTTAATCACAGAATCAGACTTCTATCTGCACGCTAGCGTGTGTCTTAGGTTTTTCTGAATGACACTATCAATACCTTCAATGTAAGATTTTATTTTTGGGATAGATTTCAAGTAGGCCTCAAATACCAGAAACTAGTTATTTTGAGAATGGCAAATTTGGGAATGCTTTTTCAACCCAGAACAAAAAGTCTGCTTTTACGGTCACTACAAATAACTTGACCAGCTACAACAGTGCAGATTTGGTTGAATAGAGATGTGAGACCTGTTTTTTTTTGCGCTGTGTGACAGGTATAGGTTTAATCACAGAATCACACTTCTATCAGCACGGTAGCGTGTGTCTTAGGTTTTTCTGAATGACACTATCAATACCTTCAATGTAAGATTTTCTTTTTGGGATAGATTTCAAGTAGGCCTCAAATACCAGAAACTAGTTATTTTGAGAATGGCAAATTTGGGAATGCTTTTTCAACCCAGAACAAAAAGTCTGCTTTTACGGTCACTACAAATAACTTGACCAGCTAGAACAGTGCAGATTTGGTTGAATAGAGATGTGAGACCTGTTTTTTTTTGCGCTGTGTGACAGGTATAGGTTTAATCACAGAATCACACTTCTATCAGCACGCTAGCGTGTGTCTTAGGTTTTTCTGAATGACACTATCAATACCTTCAATGTAAGATTTTCTTTTTGGGATAGATTTCAAGTAGGCCTCAAATACCAGAAACTAGTTATTTTGAGAATGGCAAATTTGGGAATGCTTTTTCAACCCAGAACAAAAAGTCTGC
This sequence comes from Bufo bufo, assembly GCF_905171765.1. NCBI lineage: Eukaryota > Metazoa > Chordata > Amphibia > Anura > Bufonidae > Bufo > Bufo bufo. Next base: position 820,879,304 of record NC_053390.1, on the reverse strand, counting down.
TTTTACGGTCACTACAAATAACTTGACCAGCTAAAACAGTGCAGATTTGGTTGAATAGAGATGTGAGACCTGTTTTTTTTTGCGCTGTGTGACAGGTATAGGTTTAATCACAGAATCACACTTCTATCAGCACGCTAGCGTGTGTCTTAGGTTTTTCTGAATGACACTATCAATACCTTCAATGTAAGATTTTCTTTTTGGGATAGATTTCAAGTAGGCCTCAAATACCAGAAACTAGTTATTTTGAGAATGGCAAATTTGGGAATGCTTTTTCAACCCAGAACAAAAAGTCTGCTTTTACGGTCACTACAAATAACTTGACCAGCTACAACAGTGCAGATTTGGTTGAATAGAGATGTGAGACCTGTTTTTTTTTGCGCTGTGTGACAGGTATAGGTTTAATCACAGAATCACACTTCTATCAGCACGCTAGCGTGTGTCTTAGGTTTTTCTGAATGACACTATCAATACCTTCAATGTAAGATTTTCTTTTTGGGATAGATTTCAAGTAGGCCTCAAATACCAGAAACTAGTTATTTTGAGAATGGCAAATTTGGGAATGCTTTTTCAACCCAGAACAAAAAGTCTGCTTTTACGGTCACTACAAATAACTTGACTAGCTACAACAGTGCAGATTTGGTTGAATAGAGATGTGAGACCTGTTTTTGTTTGCGCTGTGTGACAGGTATAGGTTTAATCACAGAATCACACTTCTATCAGCACGCTAGCGTGTGTCTTAGGTTTTTCTGAATGACACTATCAATACCTTCAATGTAAGATTTTCTTTTTGGGATAGATTTCAAGTAGGCCTCAAATACCAGAAACTAGTTATTTTGAGAATGGCAAATTTGGGAATGCTTTTTCAACCCAGAACAAAAAGTCTGCTTTTACGGTCACTACAAATAACTTGACCAGCTACAACAGTGCAGATTTGGTTGAATAGAGATGTGAGACCTGTTTTTTTTTGCGCTGTGTGACAGTTATAGGTTTAATCACAGAATCACACTTCTATCAGCACGCTAGCGTGTGTCTTAGGTTTTTCTGAATGACACTATCAATACCTTCAATGTAAGATTTTCTTTTTGGGATAGATTTCAAGTAGGCCTCAAATACCAGAAACTAGTTATTTTGAGAATGGCAAATTTGGGAATGCTTTTTCAACCCAGAACAAAAAGTCTGCTTTTACGGTCACTACAAATAACTTGACCAGCTACAACAGTGCAGATTTGGTTGAATAGAGATGTGAGACCTGTTTTTTTTTGCGCTGTGTGACAGGTATAGGTTTAATCACAGAATCACACTTCTATCAGCACGCTAGCGTGTGTCTTAGGTTTTTCTGAATGACACTATCAATACCTTCAATGTAAGATTTTCTTTTTGGGATAGATTTCAAGTAGGCCTCAAATACCAGAAACTAGTTATTTTGAGAATGGCAAATTTGGGAATGCTTTTTCAACCCAGAACAAAAAGTGTGCTTTTTCGGTCAATACAAATAACTTGACGAGCTAAAACAGTACAGATTTGGTTGAATAGAAATGTCAGGTCTATTTTTTAGGCGCTGGGTGACAGGCTCAACTTGCCCCTGATGTAATATATGGCCAAAAAATAATCAGACTGTTGATGGTTAAATGCACTTGAGTGACACAGGCTCAGCCTGCACCAGATGTAGTATATGGCCAAAAAATAATCAGACTGTTGATGGTTAAATGCACTTGGGTGACACAGGCTCAGCCTGCAGCTGATGTAGGATATAGCACAAAATAACCACACTATCGATGGTTAAATACACTTGGGTGACACAGGCTTAGCCTGCAGCTGATGTAGTATATGGCCAAAAAATAATCAGACTGTTGATGGTTAAATGCACTTGGGTGACACAGGCTCAGCCTGCAGCTGATGTAGTATATGGCCAAAAAAATAACCAGACTGTTGATGGTGAAATGCACTTCGGTGACACAGGCTCAGCCTGCAGCTTATGTAGGATATAGCACAAAATAACCACACTATCGATGGTTAAATACACTTGGTGATAGCTTGTGCTGGCGCACCACAAGTCACAAAATGGCCGCCGATCACCCCAGAAAAAAAGTGATCTAAAAACGCTCTGGGCAGCCTCAAAAAAGTGAGCAAGTCAATAATAGCACTTCAATGATCCACAGCTGCAGATCGATCACAGAATGAAGTCTTTTGGAGGAGTTAATCTGCCTAATCTCGCCCTAACGTCGCAGCTGCAATCTCTCCCTATACTGATCATAGCAGAGTGACGTGCGGCGCTACGTGACTCCAGCTTAAATAGAGGCTGGGTCACATGGTGCACTGGCCAATCACAGCCATGCCAATAGTAGGCATGGCTGTGATGGCCTCTTGGGCCAAGTAGTATGACGCTTGTTGATTGGCTGCTTTGCAGCCTTTCAAAAAGCGCCAAGAAAGCGCCGAACCCCGAACCCGGACTTTTACGAAAATGTTCGGGTTCGGGTCCGTGTCACGGACACCCCAAAATTCGGTACGAACCCGAACTATACAGTTCGGGTTCGCTCATCCCTAATTGAAGGTATTGATAGTGTCATTCAAAAAAACCTAAGACACACGCTAGCGTGCTGATAGAAGTGTGTTTCTGTGATTAAACCTATATCTGTCACACAGCGCAAAAAAAAACAGGTCTCACATCTCTATTCAACCAAATCTGCACTGTTGTAGCTGGTCAAGTTATTTGTAGTGACCGTAAAAGCAGACTTTTTGTTCTGGGTTGAAAAAGCATTCCCAAATTTGCCATTCTCAAAATAACTAGTTTCTGGTATTTGAGGCCTACTTGAAATCTCTCCCAAAAAGAAAATCTTACATTGAAGGTATTGATAGTGTCATTCAGAAAAACCTAAGACACACGCTAGCGTGCTGATAGAAGTGTGATTCTGTGATTAAACCTATACCTGTCACACAGCGCAAAAAAAAACAGGTCTCACATCTCTATTCAACCAAATCTGCACTGTTTTAGCTGGTCAAGTTATTTGTAGTGACCGTAAAAGCACACGTTTTTTTCTGGGTTGAAAAAGCATTCCCAAATTTGCCATTCTCAAAATTGTGGTGAACGGGAACAATGAGGAAAACATCTAATAAGGGACGCGGACGCGGACATGGTCGTGGTGGTGTTAGTTGACCCTCTGGTGCTGAAAGAGGAGGTGGCCGTTCTGCCACAGCCACACTTCCTAGTGAACCAACTACCTCAGGTCCCAGTAGCCAGCAGAATTTACAGCGATATTTGGTGGGGCCCAATGCCGTTCTAAGGATGGTAAGGCCTGAGCAGGTACAGGCATTAGTCAATTGGGTGGCCGACAGTGGATCCAGCACGTTCACATTATTTCCTACCCAGTCTTCTGCAGAAAGCGCACAGATGGTGCATGAAAACCAAGCCCATCGGTCTGTCACATCACCCCCATGCATATCAGGGAAACTGTCTGAGCCTCAAGTTATGCAGCAGTCTCTTATGCTGTTTGAAGACTCTGCTGCCAGGGTTTCCCAAGGGCATCCACCTAGCCCTTCCCCAGGGGTGGAAGAGATAGAATGCACTAACGCACAACCACTTATTTTTCCTGATGATGAGGACATGGGAATACCACCTCAGCACGTCTCTGATGATGACGAAACACAGGTGCCAACTGCTGCGTCTTTCTGCAGTGTGCAGACTGAACAGGAGGTCAGGGATCAAGACTGGGTGGAAGACGATGCAGGGGACGATGAGGTACTAGACCCCACATGGAATGAAGGTCGTGCCACTGACTTTCACAGTTCGGAGGAAGAGGCAGTGGTGAGACCGAGCCAACAGCGTAGCAAAAGAGGGAGCAGTGGGCAAAATCAGAACACCCGCCGCCAAGAGACTCCGCCTGCTACTGACCGCCGCCATCTGGGACCGAGCACCCCAAAGGCAGCTTCAAGGAGTTCCCTGGCATGGCACTTCTTCAAACAATGTGCTGATGACAAGACCCGAGTGGTTTGCACGCTGTGCCATCAGAGCCTGAAGCGAGGCATTAACGTTCTGAACCTTAGCACAACCTGCATGACCAGGCACCTGCATGCAAAGCATGAACTGCAGTGGAGTAAACACCTTAAAAACAAGGAAGTCACTCAGGCTCCCCCTGCTACCTCTTCTGCTGCTGCCGCCGCCTCGGCCTCTTCTGCTGCTGCTGCCGCGGCCTCGGCCTCTTCCTCCGCCTCTGGAGGAACGTTGGCACCTGCCGCCCAGCAAACATGGGATGTACCACCAACACCACCACCTGCGTCACCAAGCATCTCAACCATGTCACACGGCAGCGTTAAGCTCTCCATCTCACAAACATTTGAGAGAAAGCGTAAATTCCCACCTAGCCACCCTCGATCCCTGGCCCTGAATGCCAGCATTTCTAAACTACTAGCCTATGAAATGCTGTCATTTAGGCTGGTGGACACAGACAGCTTCAAACAGCTCATGTCGCTTGCTGTCCCACAGTATGTTGTTCCCAGCCGCCACTACTTCTCCAAGAGAGCCGTGCCTTCCCTGCACAAACAAGTGTCTGATAAAATCAAGTGTGCACTGCGCAACGCCATCTGTGGCAAGGTCCACCTAACCACAGATACGTGGACCAGTAATCACGGCCAGGGACGCTATATCTCCCTAACTGCACACTGGGTAAATGTAGTGGCGGCTGGGCCCCAGGCGGAGAGCTGTTTGGCGCACGTCCTTCCGCCGCCAAGGATCGCAGGGCAACATTCTTTGCCTCCTGTCTCCTCCTCCTCCTACTCAGCTTCCTCCTCCTCTTCTTCCACCTGCTCATCCAGTCAGCCACACACCTTCACCACCAACTTCAGCACAGCACGGGATAAACGTCAGCAGGCCATTCTGAAACTCATATGTTTGGGGGACAGGCCCCACACCGCACAGGAGTTGTGGCGGGGTATAGAACAACAGACCGACGAGTGGTTGCTGCCGGTGAGCCTCAAGCCCGGCCTGGTGGTGTGCGATAATGGGCGAAATCTCGTTGCAGCTCTGGGACTAGCCGGTTTGACGCACATCCCTTGCCCTGGCGCATGTGCTGAATTTGGTGGTGCAGAAGTTCATTCGCAACTACCCCGACATGTCAGAGCTGCTGCATAAAGTGCGGGCCGTCTGTTCGCGCTTCCGGCGTTCACACCCTGCCGCTGCTCGCCTGTCTGCGCTACAGCGTAACTTCGGCCTTCCCGCTCACCGCCTCATATGCGACGTGCCCACCAGGTGGAACTCCACCTTGCATATGCTGGACAGACTGTGCGAGCAGCAGCAGGCCATAGTGGAGTTTCAGCTGCAGCACGCACGGGTCAGTCGCACTGTGGATCAGACCCACTTCACCACCAATGACTGGGCCTCCATGCGAGACCTGTGTGCCCTGGTGCGCTGTTTCGAGTACTCCACCAACACGGCCAGTGGCGATGACGTCGTTATCAGCGTTACAATACCACTTCTATGTCTCCTTGAGAAAACACTTAGGGCGATGATGGAAGAGGAGGTGGCCCAGGAGGAAGAGGAGAAAGAGGGGTCATTTTTAGCACTTTCAGGCCAGTCTCTTCGAAGTGACTCAGAGGGAGGTTTTTTGCAACAACAGAGGCCAGGTACAAATGTGGCCAGACAGGGCCCACTACTGGAGGATGAGGAGGACGAGGATGAGGAGGAGGTGGAGGAGGATGAGGATGAAGCATGTTCACAGCGGGGTGGCACCCAAAGCAGCTCGGGCCCATCACTGGTGCGTGGCTGGGGGGAAACACAGGGCGATGACGATACGCCTCCCACAGAGGACAGCTTGTCCTTACCTCTGGGCAGCCTGGCACACATGAGCGACTACATGCTGCAGTGCCTGCGCAACGACAGCAGAGTTGCCCACATTTTAACGTGTGCGGACTACTGGGTTGCCACCCTGCTGGATCCCCGGTACAAAGACAATGTGCCCACCTTACTTCCTACACTGGAGCGTGATAGGAAGATGCGCGAGTACAAGCGCACGTTGGTAGACGCGCTACTGAGAGCATTCCCAAATGTCACAGGGGAACCAGTGGAAGCCCAAGGTGAAGGCAGAGGAGGAGCAAGAGGTCACCAACGCAGCTGTGTCACGCCCAGCTCCTCTGAGGGCAGGGTTAGCATGGCAGAGATGTGGAAAAGTTTTGTCAACACGCCACAGCTAAGTGCACCACCACCTGATACGGAACGTGTTAGCAGGAGGCAACATTTCACTAACATGGTGGAACAGTACCTGTGCACACCCCTCCACGTACTGACTGATGGTTCGGCCCCATTCAACTTCTGGGTCTCCAAATGGTCCACGTGGCCAGAGATAGCCTTTTATGCCTTGGAGGTGCTGGCCTGCCTGGCGGCCAGCGTTTTGTCTGAACGTGTATTCAGCACGGCAGGGGGCGTCGTTACAGACAAACGCAGCCGCCTGTCTACAGCCAATGTGGACAAGCTGACGTTCATAAAAATGAACCAGGCATGGATCCCACAGGACCTGTCCATCCCTTGTGCAGATTAGATATTAACTACCTCCCCTTAACAATATATTATTCTACTCCAGGGCACTTCCTCATTCAATACTATTTTTAATTTCATTTTACCATTATATTGCGGGGCAACCCAAAGTTGAATGAACCTCTCCTCTGTCTGGGTGCCGGGGCCTAAATGTGTGACAGTGGCCTGTTCCAGTGGTGGGTGACGTGAAGCCTGATTCTCTGCTATGACATGAATACAGATTCTGCGCTGACATAAGGCCAGATTCTCTGTTACGGGACCTCTCTCCTCTGCCTGGGTGCCTGGGCCTAAATGTGTGACAGTGGCCTGTTCCAGTGGTGGGTGACGTGAAGCCTGATTCTCTGCTATGACATGAATACAGATTCTGCGCTGACATAAGGCCAGATTCTCTGTTATGGGACCTCTCTCCTCTGCCTGGGTGCCTGGGCCTAAATGTGTGACAGTGGCCTGTTCCAGTGGTGGGTGACGTGAAGCCTGATTCTCTGCTATGACATGAATACAGATTCTGCGCTGACATAAGGCCAGATTCTCTGTTACGGGACCGCTCTCCTCTGTCTGGGTGCCGGGGCCTAAATGTGTGACAGTGGCCTGTTCCAGTGGTGGGTGACGTGAAGCCTGATTCTCTGCTATGACATGAATACAGATTCTGCGCTGACATAAGGCCAGATTCTCTGTTACGGTACCTCTCTCCTCTGCCTGGGTGCCTGGGCCTAAATGTGTGACAGTGGCCTGTTCCAGTGGTGGGTGACGTGAAGCCTGATTCTCTGCTATGACATGAATACAGATTCTGCGCTGACATAAGGCCAGATTCTCTGTTACGGGACCTCTCTCCTCTGCCTGCGTGCCTGGGCCTAAATGTGTGACAGTGGCCTGTTCCAGTGGTGGGTGACGTGAAGCCTGATTCTCTGCTATGACATGAATACAGATTCTGCGCTGACATAAGGCCAGATTCTCTGTTACGGGACCGCTCTCCTCTGTCTGGGTGCCGGGGCCTAAATGTGTGACAGTGGCCTGTTCCAGTGGTGGGTGACGTGAAGCCTGATTCTCTGCTATGACATGAAGACAGATTCTGCGCTGACATAAGGCCAGATTCTCTGTTACGGGACCGCTCTCCTCTGTGTGGGTGCCGGGGCCTAAATGTGTGACAGTGGCCTGTTCCAGTGGTGGGTGACGTGAAGCCTGATTCTCTGCTATGACATGAATACAGATTCTGCGCTGACATGAAGCCAGATTCTCTGTTACGGGACCTCTCTCCTCTGCCTGGGTGCCTGGGCCTAAATGTGTGACAGTGGCCTGTTCCAGTGGTGGGTGACGTGAAGCCTGATTCTCTGCTATGACATGAATACAGATTCTGCGCTGATATAAGGCCAGATTCTCTGTTACGGGACCTCTCTCCTCTGTCTGGGTGCCGGGGCCTAAATGTGTGACAGTGGCCTGTTCCAGTGGTGGGTGACGTGAAGCCTGATTCTCTGCTATGACATGAAGACAGATTCTGCGCTGACATAAGGCCAGATTCTCTGTTACGGGACCTCTCCTCTGCCTGGGTGCCTGGGCCTAAATGTGTGACAGTGGCCTGTTCCAGTGGTGGGTGACGTGAAGCCTGATTCTCTTCTATGACATTAAGACTGATTCTGCGCTGACATGAAGCCAGATTCTCTGCTATGGCATGAAGAGACTGATTCTCTGCTGACATGAAGCCAGATTCTTTGCTATGGCATGAAGAGACTGATTTTCTGCTGATGTGAAGCCAGATTCTCTGCTATGGGACCTCTGTTACAATTGATATTGGTTCATTTTTATTTTTTTTATTTTAATTTTAATTCATTTCCCTATCCACATTTGTTTGCAGGGGATTTACCTACATGTTGCTGCCTTTTGCAGCCCTCTAGCTCTTTCCTGGGCTGTTTTACAGCCTTTTTAGTGCCCAAAAGTTCGGGTCCCCATTGACTTCAATGGGGTTCGGGTTCGGGACGAAGTTCAGATCGGGTTCGGATCCCGAACCCGAACATTTACGGGAAGTTCGGCCGAACTTCTCGAACCCGAACATCCAGGTGTTCGCTCAACTCTATTTGAGACGCATCGCAAGGGGGGGGGTTGGGAATTGGTGGTTTATGGGGATAGAAAACTATAATAATATTAAATTTTGAATTTGTACTAAAAGCTGAATTGTATTTCTTTTATTCTAAAAAATATATGGGAAAAAAAGCCAAATAGTGGCTGATGCATAGCACTTTCCTTGACGTCTCCAATAGAGCTGAGCGAAATAAAAAAAAAAATGGATTTGGTCAGTTCGTAGAATTCACTTGTGACGGATCACATGAAAGAACAGCTATTTCCTAAGTGCAGAGAGCCTATATAGTAATGTAGAATACTGTGCCTTGCAGAAACATGCAAAGGGAGTCCGATGTTGTAGCGAAATAGTACTGTAAGTCAGTATGACACGCAGATGACAGGCGTCACTCTTAGAATCACCTCACTTATTTGGTCAGTTACGGTAAGGTATGAAGAACTGTGCAGCGGCCCAAGATCCTACTATAGCGTGAAAGAGCGCACTCCTTTTACATCGTCAGTTGATCACCATGTGATACAAGCATTATGGCTTCTCCAAAGACAGGATCCGTTGTGTGTCTCATTTTTTCATCCTTCTGACAGAACAGAAAAAGGGTAAAATAAATAGTGATGTCAACAAAGCCAAAAAGGCAAAATGGTGGCCCCATTATAGAGTGACTAGGGTGGGAATAGCATGAGAAATCCACAGAGTAGCCCATTGACAGAGTGGTGAGGTGGCAGCAGCATGAGGAGACCAAAGAATAGTGAGTTGGCAGCAGCATGAGGAGACCACAGAGTGTTGAGTTGGCAGCAGCACGAGGAGACCACAGAGAGGCCCAGTGACAGAGTGTTGAGGTGGCAGCAGCATGAGGAAACCTCAGAGTGTTGAGATGACAGTGGCCCAGTGACAGAGTGTTGAGGTGGCAGCAGCATGAGAAGATAACAGAGTGGCTCAGTGACAGAGCGGTGAGGTGGCAGCAGCATGAGAAGTCCACAGAGTGGGACAGTGACAGTGGTGAGGTGGCACTAGCATGAAGAAACCACAGAGTGGTGAGGTGGCAGCAGCATGAGGAGACCACAGAGTGGCCCAATGACAGAGTGGTGAAATGGAAGCAGCATGAGGAGACCACAGAGTGGCCCAATGACAGAGTGGTGAAGTGGAAGCAGCATGAGGAGACCACAGAGTGTTGAGGTGGCAGCAGCATGAGGAGACTAGAGAGTAGTGAGGTGGCAGCAGCATGAGGAGACTTCAGAGTGGTGAGTTGGCAGCATCATGAGGAGACCACAGAGTGGTGAGTTGGCAGCAGCATTAGGAGAGCACAGAGTGGCTCAGTGACAGAGTGTTGAGGTGACAGAAGCATGAGGATACCACAGAGTGGCGCAGTGACATAGTGTTGAGGTGGAAGCAGCATGAGGAGATTACAGAGTGGTGAGGTGGCACCAGCATGAGGAAACCACAAAGTGGTGAGGTGGTGACAGCATGAGGAGACTACAGAGTGTTGATGTGGCAGCAGCATGAGGAGACCACAGAGTGACCCAGGCCAGTGACAGAGTGTTGAGGTGGAAGCAGCATAACAAGACCACAGAGTGGTGAGGTGGCAGCAGCATGAGGAGACCAAAGATTGGCCCAGTGACAGAGTGGTGAGGTGGCAGCAGCATGAAGAGAGACAGAGTGGCCCAGTGACAGAGTGGTGAGCTGGCAGCAGCTTGAGGAGACTACAGACTGGTTCAGTGAAAGGGCAGGGAGGTGGGGGGGCAAAAGCCTAGCCAGTAACAGCACAAGATGGTGGGTGGCAGTAGGATCACCTGGCAGCAGGTGTTTGGCATCAGGCGGGTGGTATCAGAATAGTAGCTGAAGCAGAAAGCCAAAAGAAACAGGTCTCTTTTGACAAAGTTTAGGTGCGGCACTATGGATGATCTAGTGTGATGTATCAGGCACTGGTGTGTGGAAATCCTGGCAGATCCACGCCTGATTCATCTTCACAAAGGTGGAAAGGTACGCTTTCCTTGGGGTAACTATGGCCCCCGCCGCACTAAACACCCACTCTGATCAGACACTACTGGCGGGCAGGAAAGCTTGTCCAGGGCAAACTCGGCCAGTTGCGGCCACAAATTAAGTTTGGCTGCCCAGTAGTCCTGGGGATCTTCGATGTGCGGTGGCAGGGTGCAGTACAAGTATGCCACCACTTACTGTTTCAGGTTCTGCTCCAGGCCTAGCTGCTGCTGCTGTTGCTGGTGAGTAGTTTCTTCACTTGACGGGTGAAGAAAACTGATCATCAGAGACTCTAGACTTAAGTTATTGCTGATGGAGCTGATACTGATCCTGACCTCCCACCCCCCAGCAGCCATGGCAGTGGAACGTGAGTGAAGAGGGCCCTGCTGGTCACACTTTCGTGAGGATGGGCGATGGCGCACATATGCAGTGGCCAACTGGCTACATAGAATGTCTCAATAGTAGTTGAGTTTGTCCTCCCTCTCAGGTGGTGGGAAAAAAGGCCCCATTTTGGACTCGTAGCGAGGGTCTAATATGCTGGAGAGCCAGTAGTGACCCCTGTGCCGAATGGTGACAATTCAGCTGTCACTACGCAAGAAACTGAGCATGCATTGGGCCATTTGGGAAAGTGACTCGGAGGGATTCCATGCCTTCATCTCCACAGCTTACTGCCACGGTGTGTCTGGGTCATCTGCCTTGTCTTCCTCCTTGCTCTGTAGTTCCTCCAGCTGCTCCTGCTCCTCCTCTTCTGTCACCTGTGCAGAAAAAACACTGATTTATCTACACATTGCTTGTGCTCAAATGTCCTCCTCCCCCTACAGTTCAGCTCCCACAGGGCTCATGTGGCCAAGTCGCCATATCTCTTTTCCTCTGGCCATCCACATTCAGCAGCATCTGTTCCAGGACATGAAGCAGTGGAACGGCGTTGCTCATCCCGTAGTCCTGGCGACTGACAAATAAAGTGGCCTCCTCAAAGGGCCGGAGAAAATGACCAGTGTCGCGCATGAGTTGCCACTGGCTACCATCGAAGGGGAGTACCTCTGTCCACCTCTATCATCAAGAAATCATTTATAACCTTTCTCTGTTCATAAAGTCAGTGGAGTTCCAATGGGTGGACACGTTGCATATTAGCTGATGTTGGGGGACACCATTCTGTCTTCGCAGCTCAAGGAGGGAGTGTGTTGCAGTGTAAGAGTGGCTGAAGTGCATGCAGTTTCCTGGCCTTTTTCAGGATGTCTTGTAGATGGGTGGAAGACTTCAGGAACCTCTATACAATCAGACTAGACATGTGTGCCATGCAAGGCGCATTGCTCCGCCCTCCTTGACGCAGCGCCAGCGCCATGTTGAGGAGAAAGCCAGGATTCAGTTTCTTGATGGAGGATGCAGAGCAGTTCCTTCCCTGTGTGACTCCGTTCGCCCAGGCAAACTAAGTGCAGAACAGCCCTGCACATGTGGTATGCTGGAGGAGCACTGTGGATTTTACCTGCAGTGGAGGCTGAGGACATGGTTGAGTAGGAAGAGGCAGAGGCAGACATTGGCGCAGGACCCACAGCTTGAGACCGTGGATGCGGCAGTGGCATCACCTGGCCAAGTTGCTGGTGTGGCTGGGCAGGAACCACATTTACCCAGTGGGCCATAAAGGACATATATTGTCCTTGACTGTAGTTACAGCTCCACATGTCGGCAATGCTGTGAACTTTAGCAGACACCGACAGGCTCAAGGACTTGTCCACTTTCTGCTCAACATATGTGTGCAGGGCTAGTACTGACAGCTTGGGACTCTACACCTTGGCTCAACACAAGCCATCAGTTCTCTGAAAGGTGCAGAGTCCACTACTTGGAAAGGGAGGGACTACAGTACCAGCAACTTGGACAGTAGAACATTCCGCTTCTGCGCCGTTGGTTGAGTGCACGAGTACTGTTGTCTTTTTGGAATCACTTCGGTGATCGATTGCTGATGAAATGCGTGAAGAGGAGTAGGAGGACGAGGAGAAGGAGCATCAGGACTAGATGATGCAGAAAAATAAAGTAATCTGGTGTGGAAGTGTTAGACAGAAAAGCAGCGGTGCCCTTAATGGAGTTGGTTCAATCTCCTAAACAGTCAAGAACAAAGGTGCGGGAACCGCGCTCTAACAAGACAATAAATGTCAGTGATAAAGTCCTGTAGAGAAGGTGAGATATAAAGTTCACAAAGTGACCAATAATAAGTACACTAAACCTGATTCTTCTCGCAGAGATGGTAGAATATTATGCTGCTCCCGGTCCTTGGATAAGTCTCAAGAGAACTTTAGCCAAAAACTGTAATCACGGAATGGAAGAAACAGGTGCTAAGATCCCACAGCCTTATACTGATCCCAGGACCTCAAACAAAGATTCCAACCGCTGAATTCAAACACCGGACCTTCAAAAGGAATAAAGCAGGGAATTATAGACAACAATACCGTCCGGTTTTTGACAATCGAAATAGGGACTTCTATGAGAATAGAGGAAGAGGTAGTTATGCACCTGATTATAATGGTAGGTATCAGAGTGAGACGAACTATAGATATCAGAATGACAAATATCCTAATGAGATTTATTATGCCAACAATACAGGATTGGCATTGAGGGGAAATGAGGTACCCAAGGTTAATAGTCAATATGAACATAAGAATGGTAATGAGGAACGATGTTATTCCAATGAAAGAACTGATAACAATGTTCAAAATGAAAATTTTCCACACAAGTCAATAAAAGGGAAAACACCGCAAACACCACAGGGAAAGGAAGAAACACCCAGGAAAAAGAAAAGAGAGGTAGAGGCAATAGGGGAGGAAAGAGACATAATAAGCCCCGATGCAAAGAAAGGCAGGGGGAATCTGTAGGTATTTACAACTTAAGTTCTTATGTGCTTTTGCCTGATGAGGTGTCGGTCCTGAGCAAGGGTCTCAAGTTTGCTCCTACTTATCGGGGAAACAAATTTGAGACCTATTTGGATCTTCATCGTTTCATTAGAAAGTTGAACATTCGAAAGTACCTTGTAAAGAATCCTATTATAAGCCCCCAAACAGATGGAACGAGGATTTATACAGAGTTGAGGAATAAATCTAAATTTTATCCAGATAATAAGGAAAATGAATGCATTGATGCCTTTAAATGAGGCGTTTTGAAAGGACTTGAGAAAATTGATAATAGGGGCATGAAACAGAATAATTTAAATAAAAAAGAGAAGGAGTCTTTAAAAAATTTGGAAAAAAACGACCATATAATTATTAAGCCCGCTGACAAGGGAGGAGGGATAGTGGTACTGAATAAAAAAGACTATGTTACAGAAATGCAGAGAATTTTGGCTGATGTCAATACTTATAAAAGACTGAAAAGTGATCCAGTTAATGAATATAAGAAGCAATTAAAATCACTTCTGGAAAGGGGATTAGCTCAAGGCGTTCTCAATCAAAAAGAATTCCAATATTTGAACAATCTTTATCCTAAAACACCTACTATCTATTATCTTCCAAAGGTGCATAAGGATGCAGAGCGCCCCCCTGGTAGACCGATAGTCTCCGGTATTGATTCAATTACCAGCCGGGTATCTGAGTATATACTGTAGATATTTTTTTGCAGCGTTATGTTACCACCACCCCTTATTATTTAAGAGATACAGGGCATGTCTTGGAACTGTTGAAGACATTTGATAATAATATTACAGATAATACCCTTCTAGTGACACTTGATGTAACATCATTATACACTATAATACCTAACAACATTGGGATTGATGCGGTTAGATTTTATTTGGATAATGATGAACGGATGAGCAAAAATCATACAGTATTCATCCTAGATTGTATACAATTTTGCTTAGAACACAACTATTTTTGGTACGACGACTATTATTTTTTGCAAGTTTCTGGTGTGGCGATGGGTGCGAAATTCGCACCCAGTTTCGCGAACCTCTTTATGGCATATTGGGAACATCTTACCATCTCCCCTGCCCTAAAGATTAACACTAATGCCGGCAGTCTCCGGTTTTGGAGGAGATATATTGATGACTGCATAGGCATTTGGGAAGGCAGTGAAAAAGGATTGGAGGATTTCATTTTTGGATTAAATTCCAATGAATGGAACATTAAATTAACTGCAGACATCAGTAAAAGTGCCATTCATTTTCTGGATCTGGAGATCAGATTAGAACATAGCAAAATTGTTACTAAAACATTTTTCAAACCAACTGACCGTAATGGGTACATAGACAGGAGCAGTTGTCACTATAAACCCTGGCTATGTAATGTACCCAAAGGCCAGTTAAAACGCATCAGAAGAAACTGCACCAATGTCAAAGATTATGAAGATCAAAGTAGTATTATCGTGGATCGTTTCATTGAGAAGGGATACGAAAAAGATATACTTATTGAACAAAGGGAAGAAATAAAATCAGATAAGGACAAAATGATTAAAAATAAAGATTCCAAAGAATATTCAGACTCCATGAAAGAAAAATATCAATTTGCTTTTTCAACTTCCTATTCTACTATGTGTCCCCAGGTTAGAAAAATTATACAACAGAATTGGAATGTGTTGAAAAATGACCGCATTCTTGGGGATTTCATCCCAAAAAAACCTCTGATTATTTTTAAAAGAGCACCCACCGTTCGTAACAGCCTTGTGCATAGTTTCATAAAAGACATTCCCAGCATTGCCAAATCTTGCAGTGCATTCACATGGTGCGGTTTTTGTCCTTGCTGCAAAAACCGCTCCAGGGAAGAAAAGAAAAAATCAAAAATTAAAGAGATCGGCTCTACCTCCAAAAAAACTAGTTTTAAGATTAAAGGAAATATTTCTTGAGAAACTATGGGGGTCATCTATGTGTTGGAATGCCCTTGTGGGCTCCAATACATAGGCAGGACCCTCAGAAAGTTAAAAGTACGGGTGTCAGAACATATAAGAAATATAAAAAAAGGCTTGGAGACTCATAGTGTCTCAGCCCATTTTAAAAGATTTCATGGAAAAAATCCTAGTGGTTTAAAATTTTGCGGTGTGGAAATAGTTAAAAAATATTGGCGAGGTGGTAACCCTGCCACACAAATAAATAAAAAAGAAGCTCAGTGGATATTTGATATGGACACCTTACAACCACAAGGATTAAATATCGAGTGGGATATTAAGGCAGTCTGTATGGCTTGATTCATTCTGATACCTCTTTTAATTCTATTGGATTTTTATATATTTGTGCTATTTTACCTATGTATTTATATTTTTATCAACCTTTGTGATTTTATGTGATCTTATATTGTATGTTTTTGTATAAGTTTTTGTTTAAATGTTTGGTATGCTACTGAATACGGAAGTCCGTTTCAGTTCCGGGGCGGAGGGCTACTTCTGCTCGTGGTTTGCAGAGGTCTTTATACCGTAGCCCCTGAAGAAGCGAACAGCGAAACCCGGGTCGGGCATTTTTATTTGCATATATTAAATCTTACCTGTTGTAAGTATAATAAATCCTTACTAATTGAAGATACCGATGGTATTGCACCATTTGCTTTATTCCTTTTGAAGGTCCGGTGTTTGAATTCAGCGGTTGGAATCTTTGTTTGAGGTCCTGGGATCAGTATAAGGCTGTGGGATCTTAGCACCTGTTTTTTCCATTCCGTGATTACAGTTTTTGGCTAAAGTTCTCTTGAGACTTATCCAAGGACCGGGAGCAGCATAATATTCTACCATCTCTGCGAGAAGAATCAGGTTTAGTGTACTTATTATTGGTCACTTTGTGAACTTTATATCTCACCTTCTCTACAGGACTTTATCACTGACATTTATTGTCTTGTTAGAGCGCGGTTCCCGCACCTTTGTTCAGGACTAGATGATGGGATGGAAAGACAGCTCCCTTCTGCTGAGGTGGTGGAACCTTGACTGCAGGAAAAGGGCTGTGGGCCACTGGGTGATGCAGCTGTTGCTGTGGCAGGCTGGACCACTAGATCAGAGCCACAGTTCTCCCAGGCCACTTTATGGTAACGATGCATGTGTTGACGCAGGGCTGTGGTGACATCATTGACACCCTCGCCATGCTTCACCTTCTGCCCCCAGATTAGGCAAATGGCCATGTTCACCTTCTCCAGCAGTTTGATGAAAAACTGCCACACCTCCAAGTATGGCATTTTCCCCCCAACACTCCGCGCTGGCTGCCTGCTACCGCTGCCTCCGTGAACTTCTGTTACCGCTATTTTCCGGGCAGGTAGGCTCCTGCAAAGCGGATGGTCTAACCCTGGCATGTTTGGCAACAAACCTCGCACTGCTTACACCCTGCTGACTCACGGCCACGCTACCACCTTGCTGGCTCAGCCGCTGCCTCATGCGCAAGCTGCCACCTTCTTCTACTGATGTTGCACTACTGTCTGTACGTCACTGATGTCCCCCTCAAAGGTCTCAGGGCCAGGTACCTGAAAGCTCGCAATATCAGCTCCCATGCAACTCTCATCATCACTACTTGCCCGCCTACCTGAAGAAGCGGCAGATCTCTCCTCCAGATCTTGGCTGGGCACTAGCTGCTGACTGTCCTCTAGATGCTCATTCTCGCTGAAAAGTGGAGCTGAGCCAAAAGCATATACTGTAATACTTTTCTAGCTGAGGGAACTGAAAATGAGAGGCAGGTTCATGACAGGTGGGGGCACAGGGCCTGTTCCTGGCCTTGCCAACTAAGCATTGTGTCAGAGAAACCCACCGACTCTTGGCTGAGGGTGACTGATGTCACTTGCGACAAAGTAGAAGACCGTCAACCGTTCAAGCACCGCTGGGTTGCTGGTCAAGACACGACTGCTAGATGACACTGGGAGTTAAGGCTTGTCTCTGTGACTCTTGCTGCCACCCCACCCCCCTTCTTCTGCTGCTACTTCTGCCTGCGCCCGAAACATTTTGGCCACTGCCTGTTTCCTTTGAAGGGCTTGTAACTTGTTTGTCTGACATACTGTAAAATAAAATAATTAAATTAAAAGTTAATTAATACACTCCAAAAATGTCTGTTTAACAATGTAATTTCCCTGAAGAATGGCTAATAAGAAATACTTATATTTCATATTAACTCATTAAGGACATTTTCACCTTCAGGACCAGGTCACTTTTTGAAAATCTGACATGTGTCACTTTATGTGGTGATAACTTTAAAACGCTTTGACTTATCCAGGCCATTCTGAGATTGTTTTTTCTTCACATATTGTACTTCATGACAATGGAGTCAAAAAAATTCATTTTCATTTATAAAAAAATACTAAATTAGCAAATTTCCAAGTTTCAATTTCTCTACTTCTATAATACATAGTAATACCTACAAAAATAGTTATTACTTTACATTCCCCATATGTCTACTTCATGTTTGGATCATTTTGGGTATTACATTTTATTTTTTGGGGATGTTACAAGGCTTAGAAGTTTAGAAGCAAATCTTGAAATTTTTCAGAAATTTTCAAAAACCCACTTTTCAAGGACCAGTTCAGATCTGAAGTCACCCTGTGAGGCTTACATAATAGAAACCACCCAAAAATGACCCCATTCTAGATACTACGCCCCTCAAGGTATTCAAAACTGATTTTACAAACTTTGTTAACCCTTTAGGTGTTCCACAAGAATTAATGGAAAATAGAGATACAATTTCAAAATTTCACATTTTTGGCAGATTTTCCATTTAAATTTTTTTTCCAGTTACAAAGCAAGGGTTAACAGCCAAACCAAACTCAATATTTATGGGTCTGATTCTGTAGTTTACAGAAACACCCTATATGTGGTCGTAAACCGCTGTACGGGCACACGGCAGGGCGCAGAAGGTAAGGAATGTCATACGGTTTTTGGAAGGCAGGTTTTGCTGGACTGTTTTTTTTGACAACATGTCCCATTTGAAGCCCCCCTGATGCACCCCTAGAGTAGAAACTCCATAAAAGTGACCCCATCTAAGAAACTACACACCTCAAGGTATTCAAAACTGATTTTATAAACTTTCTTAACCCTTTAGGTGTTCCAGAAGAGTTATTGGCAAATGGAGATGAAATTTCAGATGAAATTTCAGAATTTCAATTTTTGGGCAAATTTTCCATTTAACTGGTTTTTTTGACACCATGTCCCATTTGAAGCCCCCCTGATGCACCCCTAGAGTAGAAACTCCAAAAAAGTGGCCCCATTTTAGAAACTACGGGATAGGGTGGCAGTATTGTTGGTACTAGTTTAGGGTACATATGATTTTTGGTTGCTCTATATTACACTTTTTGTGAGGCAAGATAACAAGAAATAGCTGTTTTGGCACCATTTTTTTTTTGTTATTTACAACATTCATCTGACAGGTTAGATCATGTGATATTTTTATAGACCAGGTTGTCACGGATGCAGCGATACCTAATATGTATACTTTTTTTTTATTTATGTAAGTTTTACACAATGATTTCATTTTTGAAGCAAAAAAAATCATGTTTTAGTGTTTCCATAGTCTGAGAGCCATAATTTTTTCAGTTTTTGGGCAATTACCTTAAGTAGGGTATGATTTTTCCGGGATGAGATGACGGTTTTATTGGCACTATTTTGGTGTGCGTGTGACTTTTTGATCGCTTGCTATTACACTTTTTGTGATGTAAAGTTACAAAAAATTGTTTATTTAGCACAGTTTTTATTTAAATTTTTTTACGGTGTTCATCTGAGGGGTTAGGTCATGTGATATTATATAGAGCCGGTCGATATGGACGCGGCAATACCTAATATGTAATCTTTTTTTTTATTTATGTAAGTTTTACACAATAATATAATTTTTTAAACAAAAAAAATTATGTTTTAGTGTCTCCATATTCTGAGAGCCATAGTTTTTTTCAGTTTTTAAGCGATTATCTTAGGTAGCGTCTCATTTTTTGCGGGATGAGATGACGGTTTGATTTGCACTATTTTGGGGTGCAAATGACTTTTTGATCGCTTGCTATTACACTTTTTGTGATGTAAGATGACAAAAAATGGTTTATTTAGCACAGTTTTTATTTTTTATTTTTTACGGTGTTAATCTGAGAGGTTAGATCATGTGATATTTTTATAGAGCCGGTCGATACGAACGCGGTGATACCAATTATGTATAATTTTTTTTATTTATGTAAGTTTTACACAATAACAGCTTTTTTCAAACAAAACAAATGATGTTTTAGTGTCTCCATATTCTGAGCCATAGTTTTTTTATATTTTGGGTGAATGTCTCAGGTAGGGGCTCATTTTTTGAGGGATGATGTGACGGTTAGATTGGTACTATTTTGGTGGGCAAACGCGTTTTTTATCGCTTGCTGTTGTACTTTTTGTGATGTAAGGTGACAAAAAAATGGTTTATTTAGCACAGTTTTTATTTTTTACGGAGTTCATTTGAAGGGTTAGGTCATGTGATATGTTTATAGAGCCGGTCGATACGGACGCGGAGATACCTAATATGTATACTTTTTTTCCCCCCTATTTTTTACCAATTTTTTTTTACTTTATTTGGGGAAAATGACGTTTTTGTTTATTTTTACTTGAAACTTTTAATTTTTGGGGGGGAAAACTTTATTTTTTCAACTTTTTTTTTCACTTTATTTTATGTCCCACTTTGGGACTTGAACTTTGGGGGGTATATTCCTTTACAATGCATTCCAATACTTCTGCATTGGCTGTATGAGTAATACTGTGTGTATTACTCATACACTGCGTGCAGAATTATTAGGCAAATGAGTATTTTGACCACATCATCCTCTTTATGCATGTTGTCTTACTCCAAGCTGTATAGGCTCGAAAGCCTACTACCAATTAAGCATATTAGGTGATGTGCATCTCTGTAATGAGAAGGGGTGTGGTCTAATGACATCAACACCCTATATTAGGTGTGCATAATTATTAGGCAACTTCCTTTCCTTTGGCAAAATGGGTCAAAAGAAGGACTTGACAGGCTCAGAAAAGTCAAAAATAGTGAGATATCTTGCAGAGGGATGCAGCACTCTTAAAATTGCAAAGCTTCTGAAGCGTGATCATCGAACAATCAAGCGTTTCATTCAAAATAGTCAACAGGGTCGCAAGAAGCGTGTGGAAAAACCAAGGCGCAAAATAACTGCCCATGAACTGAGAAAAGTCAAGTGTGCAGCTGCCAAGATGCCACTTGCCACCAGTTTGGCCATATTTCAGAGCTGCAACATCACTGGAGTGCCCAAAAGCACAAGGTGAGCAATACTCAGAGACATGGCCAAGGTAAGAAAGGCTGAAAGACGACCACCACTGAACAAGACACACAAGCTGAAACGTCAAGACTGGGCCAAGAAATATCTCAAGACTGATTTTTCTAAGGTTTTATGGACTGATGAAATGAGAGTGAGTCTTGATGGGCCAGATGGATGGGCCCGTGGCTGGATTGGTAAAGGGCAGAGAGCTCCAGTCCGACTCAGACGCCAGCAAGGTGGAGGTGGAGTACTGGTTTGGGCTGGTATCATCAAAGATGAGCTTGTGGGGCCTTTTCGGGTTGAGGATGGAGTCAAGCTCAACTCCCAGTCCTACTGCCAGTTTCTGGAAGACACCTTCTTCAAGCAGTGGTACAGGAAGAAGTCTGCATCCTTCAAGAAAAACATGATTTTCATGCAGGACAATGCTCCATCACACGCGTCCAAGTACTCCACAGCGTGGCTGGCAAGAAAGGGTATAAAAGAAGAAAATCTAATGACATGGCCTCCTTGTTCACCTGATCTGAACCCCATTGAGAACCCCTGGTCCATCATCAAATGTGAGATTTACAAGGAGGGAAAACAGTACACCTCTCTGAACAGTGTCTGGGAGGCTGTGGCTGCAGCTCCACGCAATGTTGATGGTGAACAGATCAAAACACTGACAGAATCCATGAATGGCAGGCTTTTGAGTGTCCTTGCAAAGAAAGGTGGCTATATTGGTCACTGATTTGTTTTTGTTTTGTTTTTGAATGTCAGAAATGTATATTTGTGAATGTTGAGATGTTATATTGGTTTCACTGGTAAAAATAAATAATTGAAATGGGTATATATTTGTTTTTTGTTAAGTTGCCTAATAATTATGCACAGTAATAGTCACCTGCACACACAGATATCCCCCTAAAATAGCTAAAACTAAAAACAAACTAAAAACTACTTCCAAAAATATTCAGTTTTGATATTAATGAGTTTTTTGGGTTCATTGAAAACATGGTTGTTGTTCAATAATAAAATTAATCCTCAAAAATCCAACTTGCCTAATAATTCTGCACTCCCTGTACATCTTCCGGCCTGTGAGATCCAGGGGGCTGGGTCTCACAGGCTCTTCACTGGAAGGCAGCGCGATGCCTTCCATGCCATCGGGTCCCCCCCACAGCCGCATGGGGACCCGATGGCACCGCCGCACAGCCGCCGCAACCGCAGGTAAAGCCGCAAACCGCAGGTCTGAATTGACCTGCGGTTTGCGGCGATCGCCGATACGGGGGGGGTCACATGACCCCCCCGGCATTGTGACAGGATGCCCGCACAAGGGGCCATTTGCTATTAGTAGGACCCTGCAACAGAATTGCACCAACTCCCACTTCTGATGCGTCCACCTCAACAATAAATGGGTGAGACACATCAAGCTGCACCAAAATGGGAGCAGAAGAAAAACATCTCTTTATAGTGGAAAAAGCATGTAACGCCTCTTCCGACCAGACAGAGAAATCCACCCCTTTCTTAGTCATGTCAGTCAGAGGTTTGACAACAGTGGAATAATTCAAGATACATTTTCTGTAGTAATTGATAAACCCCAAAAACCTCATAATCGCTTTCTGATTCTCGGGCAGATCCAATTGCAAGACCTTACAGACTTTTTCGGGATCCATGCGAAAGCCCGAAGCGGAAAGCAGGTAACCCAGAAAAGGAACCTCTTGAACAGCAAACACACATTTTTCTATCTTGGCATATAACTTATTCTCCCGGAGGATCAACAAGACTGTCTCAAATGATCCTGATGACTCTCCATCTCGGTTGAGTAAAGCCTCATGCACACGACCGTTTTTTTTTACGGTCCGCAAAAACGGGGTCCGTAGGTCCGTGATCCGTGACCGTTTTTTCGTCCGTGGGTCTTCCTTGATTTTTGGAGGATCCACGGACATGAAAAAAAAGTCGTTTTGGTGTCCGCCTGGCCGTGCGGAGCCAAACGGATCCGTCCTGAATTACAATGCAAGTCAATGGGGACGGATCCGTTTGACGTTGACACAATATGGTGCAATTGCAAACGGATCCGTCCCCCATTGACTTTGAATGTAAAGTCAGGAGTCCCTTTTATACCATCGGATTGGAGTTTTCTCCAATCCGATGGTATATTTTAACTTGAAGCGTCCCCATCACCATGGGAACGCCTCTATGTTAGAATATACTGTCGGATATGAGTTAGATCGTGAAACTCAAATCTGACAGTATATTCTAACACAGAGACGTTCCCATGGTGATGGGGACGCTTCAGGTTAGAATATACTAAAAGAACTGTGTACATGACTGCCCCCTGCTGCCTGGCAGGTGCTGCCAGGCAGCAGGGGGCAGCCCCCCCCTGTAGTTAACTCATTGGTGGCCAGTACGGCCGGCCCCCCCTCCTCCCTGTAGTTAACTCTTTGTTGTCCAGTGCGGCCGGCCCCCCTCCCTCCCCTGTAGTTAACTCGTTGGTGGCCAGTGGGCCCTCCCCCCTCCCTCCCCCTCCTAATTAAAATCTCCCCCCCTATCATTGGTGGCAGCGGAGAGTACCGATCGGAGTCCCAGTTTAATCGCTGGGGCTCCGATCAGTAACCATGGCAACCAGGACGCTACTGCAGT
Source organism: Bufo bufo (assembly GCF_905171765.1). Classification (NCBI taxonomy): domain Eukaryota; kingdom Metazoa; phylum Chordata; class Amphibia; order Anura; family Bufonidae; genus Bufo; species Bufo bufo. The sequence continues at coordinate 820,855,957 of NC_053390.1, read as the reverse complement.
CCCGGTTGCCATGGTTACTTAGCAATTTGTAGAAGCATTATACTTACCTGCGAGCTGCGATGTCTGTGTCCGGCCGGGAGCTCCTCCTACTGGTAAGTGACAGGTCTGTGCGGCGCATTGCTTAATGATCTGTCACTTACCAGTAGGAGGAGCTCCCGGCCAGCCGCACTGGCCACCAATGTGTTAACTACAGGGGGGGGGCCTGCCCCCTGCTGTCTGGCAGCACCTTCGGATCCGTCTATATGAAAGTAACCTACGGCCACGGATCACGGACACGGATGCCAATCTTGTGTGCATCCCTGTTCTTTCACGGACCCATTGACTTGAATGGGTCCGTGAACCGTTGTCCGTCAAAAAAATAGGACAGGTCATATTTTTTTGAAGGACAGGATACACGGATCACGGACTCGGCTGCAAAACGGTGCATTTTCTGATTTTTCCACGGACCCATTGAAAGTCAATGGGTCCGCGAAAAAAAAAAAACGTAAATCGGCACAACGGCCACGGATGCACACAACGGTAGTGTGCATGAGGCCTAAATCAATATGTCATCCAGGTATACGACAACAAACCTTCCCACTAAATGATGAAAAATGTTATTGATGAAATGTTAAAATACTGCTGGGGCATTGGTCAAACCAAAAGGCATGACCAAGTTCTCAAAATGACCCACAGGAGTATTAAAAGCTATCTTCCATTCATCCCCCTCTCTGATTCTTACCAGATTATATGCCCCTCTTATGTCTAACACCTTAGCTCCAACAATCTGGTTGAACAAATCTGGGATCAGGCAAAGGGGTTAAGGATCACGGATAGTGATGCGATTCAACTCTCGGAAATCTAGACACAGTCTCAATGTCCCATCCTTTTTCTTTACAAAAAAGAACCCTGCCACCATAGGTGACTTAGATGGTCTGATGTGTCCCTTTGCCAAACTCTCAGTAATATACTTTTGCATAGCAACTCTTTCGGGTTCAGAAAGGTTATACAACCGAGACTTTGGCAACTTAGCTCCGGGAATCAGATTGACAGGGCAATCATATTCTCTATGAGGGGGCAACTCCTGATCCACACTCTCAGTGAACACATCAGAAAAATATGAGAGAAACGGGGGGGAACATCTTAGTTGATATCCCAGCAAGAGATGAGACGAGACAGTTGTCCATACAATAATCACTCCAGCCCTTGATCTGTCTCACTTGCCAATCAATGGTAGGGTTATGTTTGGTCAACCATGGCAACCCTAGCACCAGAAGAGCCGGCAGACCTTTCATTATAAAACAAGAAATACCCTCAACATGAGAATCCCTCACCCTTAAATGGATATCCTGCACCATGTGAGTCAAAGATTTTTGAGAAAGGGGAGCAGAATCATTAGCGAACACTAAGATCTCTTTGTCCAGTGCATTAGATTTAAAACCATGCATCAGGACAAACTGGTAATCCACAAGGTTAACCCTTGCCCCGCTGTCCAAAAATACCTCCACATCAATATTTTTGGAATCTAGTGCCACCCTGGCAGGCAGGAGAAAACGGGTACTACCAGTAAAAGACAAGAGCATGTTCTCAGATGCCCCAACTACTCTGCCAAGAGTTAGAGAACAAAACTTATTGGTAACTCAGGCATATGTCGTCACTGTGAGCGCAGCCCGCGCACTGCCTGTAGGCTGTATGTAGCCTATGCCTGGCCCTACTGAAGCTAGCTGAGAGAGTAAGGTACTAACTAGAGAGATCTGAGAGCGGCCGATGAATCTTCCTTCCTGATTTAAAAGTTAAAGTTACCATCTGCAGGATATTGATTACAGTGTTTACTGTTTAGAAATGTTCAAATGTCAAATGTGAGTGGCGGGGAGGAGGATCTGTGGTCTGTGGATAAAATTGTTATGGTGGGGAGGATCTGTGGATGACACTGTTATGGTGGTGGGGGGGGGATCTGTGGATGACACTGTTATGGTGGTGGGGGGATCTGTGGATGACACTGTTATGGTGGTGGTGGGGATCTGTGGATGACACTGTTATGGTGGGGGGGATCTGTGGATGACACTGTTATGGTGGTGGGGGGATCTGTGGATGACACTGTTATGGTGGTGGGGGGGGATCTGTGGATGACACTGTTATGGTGGGGGGAAGAATCTGTGCCACTCTGTAGATGACACTGTTATAGGCGGGGGATCCCAGGATGACACTGTCATGGGGTGGATCTGTGGGTGACACATATAGCATAAGATGCTATATACGGTATGGGTCATCCACAGGTCCTCATCCATAATGTTTTAGATGGTCAGCTCGGCAGCAGGCCCTCGCCCCTAATGTTTTAGATGGTTAGCTCAGTGGCAGACTCTCACACCTAATGTTTAAGATGGTTAGCTCAGCAGCAGGCCCTCACCCATAATGTTTTAGATTGTCAGCTCAGCAGCATGCCCTCGCCCATAATGTTTTAGATGGTCAGCTCGGCAGCAGGCCCTCACCCCTAATGTTTTAGATGGTCAGCTCAGCAGCAGGCCCTCCCCCCTAATATTTTACAATAGATGGTCAGCTCGGCAGCAGGCCCTTGCCCCAAATGTTTTAGATGGTCAGCTCAGCAGCAGGCCCTCACCCATAATTTTTATATAGTCAGCTCAGCAGCAGGCCCTCGCCTCTAATGTTTTAGATGGGCAGCTCAGCAGCAGGCTCTCACACCTAATGTTTAAGTTGGTTAGCTCAGCAGCAGGCCCTCACCCATACTGTTTTAGATGGTCAGCTCAGCAGCAGGCCCTCACCCCTAATGTTTTAGATGGTCAGCTCTGCAGCAGGCTGTCGCCGCTAATGTTTTAGATGGTCAGCTCAGCAGCTGGCCCTCACCCCTAATGTTTTAGATGGTCAGCTCAGCAGCAGGCCATCGCCCATCAAGTTTTAGATGGTTAGCTCAGCAGCAGGCCCTCGCCCATAATTAGGGATGAGCGAACCCGAACTGTATAGTTCGGGTTCATACCGAATTTTGGGGTGTCCGTGACACGGACCCGAACCTGAACATTTTCGTAAAAGTCTGGGTTCGGGTTCGGTGACGGACACTTATGGGGTATCTGTGGTTTACTTATGGGGGGATCTGGCACTGTTACAGGGGGATCTGTGGCTGGCACTGTTATATATGTGCCATCCACAGACCCCCCACCCCATAACAGTGCCATCCACAGTGCCCCCCCAGCCCATAACAGTGCATTCCACAGACCCCCACCCCTTAACTGTGCCATCCACAGATTCCGTGTGCCCGCCGCCACCGTTTAAAGTTATTAAACATGCCCCCCTCACTCCTAATAGTACTGTATATCCAAATTTCTTCAGTATAATGCCGGCAGGCGGGCCGGGCGCCGGCGCGCCCTCAGTGACGTCACTTGTCTGCGCCGCCTGCTTCATTCATAAAGCAGGCGGCGCAGGCACGTGACATCACTGAGGGACGCGCCGGCCGCCCGGCCTGCCTGCCGGCATTGTACAGAAAAAAATTCGGATATATGGTACTATTAGGAGTGAGGGGGGCATGTTTAATAACTTTTAATTTAATAATACATTTTATATTAGTATAACTGAGAGAGCGGTGGGGCGGGGCTATAGTACAGTGACCGCACCGCCCCACCGCTATTGCCGGCCCCTAGCTCCTCCTCCCAGTCCCTCCCCCGGCCCCCGCTCCGTACATCGCGTCCAGCGCCTGCGCCGGCCTCTGATCAGATGGGAGATGAGCGCTTCCACAATGGAAGCGCTCATCTCCCTGCCGCATATTACACTGCGAGCTGTCGGCCGCCCGGCGCCCCTGTTGCTATGGCGCCCTGTGCGGCCGCACAGCCCGCACACCCCAAAGGCCGGCCCTGAACGAGCACCCCTTTACAGAGCCTGGCGCCCCCCCTGGGGGGCGCGCCCCACTATTTGAGAAGCACTGGTGTAGGGAGAGGTTGCAGCTGCTATTAGGGCGAGATTAGGCAGGGATTAACTCAGCAAAAACACTTAATTCAGTGATCGATCTACAGCTGTGGATCATTGAACTGCTGCTATTTAATTGCTCACTGTTTTTAGGCTGCCCAGAACTTTTTTATGTCACTTTTTTCTTGGGTGATCGGCGGCCATTTTGTGTCTTGTGGTGCGCCAGCACAAGCTGCCACCAAGTCCATTTAACCATCAATAGTGTGGTTATTTTTTTGCTATATCCTACATCAGGGGCTTGGCTGTGCTTGCTATTTTATTGAGGGGTAAAATACAATTGCCAAAATAGCAGTACCCTAAATCTGGTGTTTCAGCTGTGGCTAGCCAATTGTAATACTGTCTGCTGTCTGCCGAAGCACAGTTTTTGTTCTGGGTTGAATACAATTCCCAACTTAGCAATTCCCTAAATAATTGTTTTCTGCTGTATCAGGCCAAGTTTAAATCGATCCATAAAAGGGTATATTAGATTTAAGTTGCGGATAGTGTCATCCTCAATAACTTCACACGCTACCGTGCATTTCCAAGTCTAATTCTGTCCGTAAACGTATACCTGTCACCCAGCCCCTAAATACTAGGCCTACAATTTATATTCAGCTAAATCTGTGTTTATTGCTGAAGCTGGTCAATTCATTTAGTGTCCGCCAAAGCACAGTTTTTGTTCTGGGTTGAAATACAATTCCCAACTTAGCAATTCCCTAAATCAGTGGTTTCTGCTGTATCAGGCCTACTTTAAATCTATCCATAAAAGGGTATATTAGATTGAAGGTGCGGATAGGGTCATTCTCAATAACTTCACACGCTACCGTGCATTTCCAAGTCTAATTCTGTCCGTAAAAGGGATACCTGTCATCCAGGGCCTAAATACTAGGCCTACAATTTATATTCAGCTAAATCTGTTGTTACTGCTGTGCCTGTATTAGTGTAATACGGTACCTAAATAGATAGCCAGATAGTGTTAGGTGCCTGTAAAAAAAAGCCTGAATTTGAATTCAATACATTGGGCCAAATAATTTTTTTCTTATTGTGGTGAAGGGTAACAATGAGGAAAACATCTAGTAAGGGACGCGGACGCGGACATGGTCGTGGTGGTGTTAGTGGACCCTCTGGTGCTGGGAGAGGACGTGGCCGTTCTGCCACAGCCACACGTCCTAGTGAACCAACTACCTCAGGTCCCAGTAGCCACCAGAATTTACAGCGATATTTGGTGGGGCCCAATGCCGTTCTAAGGATGATAAGGCCTGAGCAGGTACAGGCATTAGTCAATTGGGTGGCCGACAGTGGATCCAGCACGTTCACATTATCTCCCACCCAGTCTTCTGCAGAAAGCGCACAGATGGCGCATGAAAACCAAGCCCATCAGTCTGTCACATCACCCCCATGCATATCAGGGATACTGTCTGAGCCTCAAGTTATGCAGCAGTCTCTTATGCAGTTTGAAGACTCTGCTGGCAGGGTTTCCCAAGGGCATCCACCTAGCCCTTCCCCAGGGGTGGAAGAGATAGAATGCACTAACGCAAAACGACTTATGTTTCCTGATGAGGACATGGAAATACCACCTCAGCACGTCTCTGATGATGACAAAACACAGGTGCCAACTGCTGCGTCTTTCTGCAGTGTGCAAACTGAACAGGAGGTCAGGGAGGAAGACTGGGTGGAAGACGATGCAGGGGACGATGAGGTCCTAGACCCCACATGTAATGAAGGTTGTGCCACTGACTTTCAGAATTCGGAGGAAGATGCAGTGGTGAGACCGAGCCAACAGCGTAGCAAAAGAGGGAGCAGTGGGCAAAAGCAGAACACCCGCCGCCAAGAGAGTCCGTCTGCTACTATCCACTGCCATCTGGGACCGAGCACCCCAAAGGCAGCTTCAAGGAGTTCCCTGGCGTGGCAGTTCTTCAAACAATGTGCTGACGACAAGACCCGAGTGGTTTGCACGCTGTGCCATCAGATCCTGAAGCGAGGCATTAACGTTCTGAACCTTAGCACAACCTGCATGACCAGGCACCTGCATGCAAAGCATGAACTGCAGTGAAGTAAACACCTTAAAAACAAGGAACTCACTCAGGCTCCCCCTGCTACCTCTTCTGCTGCCGCCGCCTCGGCCTCTTCCTCTGCCTCTGGAGGAACGTTGGCACCTGCCGCCCAGCAAACAGAGGATGTACCACCAACACCACCACCTCCGTCACCAAGCATCTCAACCATGTCACACGGCAGCGTTCAGCTCTCCATCTCACAAACATTTGAGAGAAAGCGTAAATTCCCACCTAACCACCCTCGATCCCTGGCCTGAATGCCAGCATTTCTAAACTACTGGCCTATGAAATGCTGTCATTCAGGCTGGTGGACACAGACAGCTTCAAACAGCTCATGTCGCTTGCTGTCCCACAGTATGTTGTTCCCAGCTGCCACTACTTCTCCAAGAGAGCCGTGCCTTCCCTGCACAACCAAGTATCCGATAAAATCAAGTGTGCACTGTGCAACGCCATCTGTGGCAAGGTCCACCTAACCACAGATACGTGGACCAGTAAGCACGGCCAGGGATGCTATATCTCCCTAACTGCACACTGGGTAAATGTAGTGGCGGCTGGGCCCCAGGCGGAGAGCTGTTTGGCGCACGTCCTTCCGCCGCCAAGGATCGCAGGGCAACATTCTTTGCCTCCTGTTGCCTCCTCCTCCTACTCGGCTTCCTCCTCCTCTTCTTCCACCTGCTCATCCAGTCAGCCACACACCTTCACCACCAACTTACTTCAGCACAGCCCGGGGTAAACGTCAGCAGGCCATTCTGAAACTCATATGTTTGGGGGACAGGCCCCACACCGCACAGGAGTTGTGGCGGGGTATAGAACAACAGACCGACGAGTGGTTGCTGCCGGTGAGCCTCAAGCCCGGCCTGGTGGTGTGCGATAATGGGCAAAATCTAGTTGCAGCTCTGGGACTAGCCGGTTTCATCCCTTGCCTGGCGCATGTGCTGAATTTGGGGGTGCAGAAGTGCATTCACAACTACCCCGACATGTCAGAGCTGCTTTATAAAGTGCGGGCCGTCTGTGCGCGCTTCCGGCGTTCACATCCTGCCGCTGCTCGCCTGTCTGCGCTACAGCGTAACTTCGGCCTTCCCGCTCACCGCCTCATATGCGACGTGCCCACCAGGTGAAACGCCACCTTGCACATGCTGGACAGACTGTGCGAGCAGCAGCAGGCCATAGTGGAGTTTCAGCTGCAGCACGCACGGGTCAGTCGCACTGCGGAACAGCACCACTTCACCACCAATGACTGGGCCTCCATGCGAGACCTGTGTGCCCTGTTGCGCTGTTTCGAGTACTCCACCAACATGGCCAGTGGCGATGACGCCGTTATCAGCATTACAATACCACTTCTATGTCTCCTTGAGAAAACACTTAGGGCGATGATGGAAGAGGAGGTGGCCCAGGAGGAGAAGGAGGAAGAGGGGTCATTTTTAGCACTTTCAGGCCAGTCTCTTCGAAGTGACTCAGAGGGAGGTTTTTTGCAACAGCAGAGGCCAGGTACAAATGTGGCCAGACAGGGCCCACTACTGGAGGACGAGGAGGACGAGGATGAGGAGGAGGTGGACGAGGATGAGGATGAAGCATGTTCACAGCGGGGTGGCACCCAACGCAGCTCGGGCCCATCACTGGTGCGTGGCTGGGGGGAAACGCAGGACGATGACGATACGCCTCCCACAGAGGACTGCTTGTCCTTACCTCTGGGCAGCGTGGCACACATGAGCGACTACATGCTGCAGTGCCTGCGCAGCGAAAGCAGAGTTGCCCACATTTTAACGTGTGCGGACTACTAGGTTGCCACCCTGCTGGATCCCCGGTACAAAGACAATGTGCCAACCTTACTTCCTGCACTGGAGCGTGATAGGAAGATGCGCGAGTACAAGCGCACGTTGGTAGACGCGCTACTGAGAGCATTCCCAAATGTCACAGGGGAACAAGTGGAAGCCCAAGGCGAAGGCAGAGGAGGAGCAAGAGGTCGCCAACGCAGCTGTGTCACGGCCAGCTCCCCTGAGGGCAGGGAAAGCATGGCAGAGATGTGGAAAAGTTTTGTCACCACGCCACAGCTAACTGCACCACCACCTGATACGGAACGTGTTAGCAGGAGGCAACATTTCACTAACATGGTTGAACAGTACGTGTGCACACCCCTCCACGTACTGACTGATGGTTCGGCCCCATTCAACTTCTGGGTCTCCAAATTGTCCACGTGGCCAGAGCTAGCCTTTTATGCCTTGGAGGTGCTGGCCTGCCCGGCGGCCAGCGTTTTGTCTGAATGTGTATTCAGCACGGCAGGGGGCGTCATTACAGACAAACGCAGCCGCCTGTCTACAGCCAATGTGGACATCTGACATTCATAAAAATGAACCAGGCATGGATCCCACAAAACCTGTCCATCCCTTGTGCAGATTAGACATTAACTACCTCCCCTTAACAATATATTATTGTACTCCAGGGCACTTCCTCATTCAATCCTATTTTTATTTTCATTTTACCATTATATTGCGGGGCAACCCAAAGTTGAATGAACCTCTCCTCTGTCTGGGGGCCGGGGCCTAAAAATATCTGACAGTGGCCTGTTCCAGTGTTGGGTGACGTGAAGCATGATTCTCTGCTATGACATGAAGACTGATTCTCTGCTGACATGAAGCCTGAATCTCTGTTATGGGACCTCTCTCCTCTGTCTGGGTGCCGGGGCCTAAATATATGACAATGGACTGTTCCAGTTTTGGCTGATGTGAAGCCTGATTCTCTGCTATGACATGAAGACTGATTCTCTGCTGACATGAAGCCTGATTCTCTGCTATGGGACCTCTATCCAATTGATATTGGTTAATTTTTATTTATTTAATTTTTATTTTTATTCATTTCCCTATCCACATTTGTTTGCAGGGGATTTAACTACATTTTGCTGCCTTTTGCCTTTTGCAGCCCTCTAGCCCTTTCCTGGGTTGTTTTACAGAATTTTTAGTGCCGAAAAGTTCGGGTCCCCATTGACTTCAACGGGGTTCGGGACGAAGTTCGGGTCGGGTTCGGATCCCGAACATTTCCGGGAAGTTCGGCCGAACTTCTCGAACCCGAACATCCAGGTGTTCGCTCAACTCTACCCATAATGTTTTAGATGGTCAGCTTGGCAGCAGGCCCTCGCCCATAATGTTTTAGATGGTCAGCTCGGCAGCAGGCCCTTGCCCATAATGTTTTAGATGGTCAGCTCAGCAGCAGGTCCTCGCCCATAATGTTTTAGATGGTCAGCTTAGCAGCAGGCCCTCACCCCTAATGTTTTAGATGGTCAGCTCAGCAGCAGGCCCTCGCCCCTAATATTTTACAGTAGAGGGTCAGCTCGGCAGCAGGCCCTTGCCCCAAATGTTTTAGATGGTCAGCTCACCCATAATTTTTATATAGTCAGCTCAGCAGCAGGCCCTCCCTCTAATGTTTTAGATGGGCAGCTCAGCAGCAGGCTCTCACACCTAATGTTTAAGATGGTTAGCTCAGCAGCAGGCCCTCACCCCTAATGTTTTAGATGGTCAGCTCTGCAGCTGGCTGTCGCCGCTAATGTTTTAGATGGTCAGCTCAGCAGCTGGCCATCACCCCTAATGTTTTAGATGGTCAGCTCAGCAGCAGGCCATCGCCCATCAAGTTTTAGATGGTTAGCTCAGCAGCAGGCCCTCGCCCATAATGTTTTAGATGGTCAGCTTGGCAGCAGGCCCTCGCCCATAATGTTTTAGATGGTCAGCTCGGCAGCAGGCCCTTGTCCATAATGTTTTAGATGGTCAGCTCAGCAGCAGGTCCTCGCCCATAATGTTTTAGATGGTCAGCTTGGCAGCAGGCCCTCGCCCATAATGTTTTAGATGATCAACTCAGCAGCAGGCCCTGAACCCTAATCTTTTAGATGGTAAGCTTGGCAGCAGGCCCTCACCCCTAATGTGTTAGATAGTCAGCTCGGCAGCAGGCCCTGACCCTTAATGTTTTAGATGGTCAGCTAATCAGCAGGCCCTCGCCCATAATGTTTTAGATGGTCAGCTCAGCAGCAGACCCTTGCCCATAATGTTTTAGATGGTCAGCTCAGCAGCAGGCCCATTGCCCATAATGTTTTAGATGGTCAGCTCAGCAGCAGACCATTGCCCATAATGTTTTAGATGGTCAGCTCAGCAGCAGGCCCATTGCCCATAATGTTTTAGATGGTTAGCTCAGCAGCAGGGCCTCACCCCTAATGTTTTAGATGGTCAGCTTGGCAGCAAGCTTCGCCCCTAATGTTTTAGATGGTCAGCTTAGCAGCAGACCCTCACCCATAATGTTTTAGATGATCAGCTCAGCAGCAGGCCCTTGCCCATATTGTTTTAGATGGTCAGGTCAGCAGCAGGCCTTTACCCCTAACGTTTTAGATGGTCAGCTCGGCAGCAGGTCCTCACCCATAATGTTTTAGATGGTCAGCTCAGCAGCAGGCCCTCACCCATACTGTTTTAGATGGTCAGCTCTGCAGCAGGCTGTCGCCGCTAATGTTTTAGATGGTCAGCTCAGCAGCTGGCCCTCACCCCTAATGTTTTAGATGGTCAGCTCAGCAGCAGGCCATCGCCCATTAACTCCAGGCCCTTGTAGAACTGCAACAATGTGACAAAATTGTCATTAAAATGGCGGATAAGAGGGGGGCGGGGGGCGATGGTCATCCTGGATAGTGAGGTATATCACAGCCAGATGCTGAGTATGTTGTCGGATGCATCCACGTACAGGAGACTAGCAAAGGACCCACTTGGTGAATACAAAGATGGTTACATGATATTGTTGCACAAGGGAAAAGACTTGGGCTTTTTCAATGAAACAGAGTTCAGGTTCCTGTGCGTGGATGCACCTGTCACTCCAATCATGCATGCACTGCCAAAAATCCATAAGGGTGTCCACCCCCCCCCCCCTTCCATCCTATAGTATCGGGCATGGGGTCTTTGAACGAACACCTAGGTAACTGGTTAGATAATCTCTTGCAGCCACTAGTTAGGCGCACACCAGGCTTCTTAAAAGATACCGCAGACGTGTTAAGAGCCATGTACAGCTTTAAATGGGAAGCTAATTACCATTGGATTGCGGCGGACGTAATAGCGTTGTACCCTTCCATCCCCCACAGAGTCGCCCTGCTAGCTATGGAATATCATCTCCATGGATATACGGGATCGAGTTCCAGCTACATTGATTATGCCTGTGAGGTTGCGGCTTTCTTGCTGACCCACAATTACTTCATGTTCGATGGTGTGCACTATGTGCAGACACGTGGAGTGTCAATGGGGGCCAAATTCTCGCATTCATTGGCCAATTTGACCATGGCGTACTGGGAAGAAAAATTCATCTATAGTTTAAGTAACCCATTTGGGTCTGGATTGGTCTGGTACGGCAGATACATCGATGACCTGCTCATGATATGGGCGGGCGATGTGTCTGCCGTCCCAGACCTCGAGACCTATTTAAATGGGAACGACTATAATTTACGTTTCACATGCACAACCAACGATTGCAATATAAACTTCCTCGACTTGACGCTCCGCGGTTGTCCGGGAGAGATAGTGCACACCCGAACATATAGGAAAATGACAGCTGGTAACTCGATCTTAAATGCTAAAAGCCACCATCCTCTACATACTATCAGGGCGATTCCTGTGGGGGAATATATACGGACTGCAAGAAATTGCAGTTCATTAGAACTCCTAGAGGAGCAATTTATTCTGGTGGATAAAAGATTGAAAGCTAGAATTTATCCTGATTGGATGTTGCGGAGGGGCAGAAATATTGCCATGCAAAAAAATAGACGTGATATGCTTTTTGGGCCGGTGAAGGATATGAACAGCCCCAAAACCACAAAACGGAGTGCTGGATTGCATGGAGACAGGGACCAGGACAACATCCCAATTCTATCCATAACATATAGTAAGGAATTTAACAAAATCAGCTCTGTGATTAAAGGATGTCTACCTACTCTATATGATGATGCTATACTGTATAATGCCTTAAAGTCAGGTTGCAGAATTGTACCTAGAAGGGCCACAACGTTGTCTTGCTCCCTGTCTCCATCTCTTTTCACCTCCAATGGATCAGGAGTGAACAAAAAACAAAGCTGGCTTAGCTACAAGGTGTTCACAAGATACGGGGGCAATCCATGCAAAACCTGCAACTATGTGACCCCTTTGAAGCTATTTGATAATTCTGACCACTCATGCAGCTTTCCAATCCAAAGCTATATTAATTGTAACACTGCAGGGGTGGTGTACATTATTCGCTGTACCGAATGTGATTTAATGTATATCGGGAGCACGATACGGAAATTCAGGAATCGACTCCTAGAGCATTTGAATTACATAAATAACCCAAATGCATTGAACATTTCAAATGTTGCGAGACATTTCGTGCAAAAACACGCTCGCACAGTGAAGAGTTTCAATGCCTTTGCAATTGAGAGGGTGTTTGCACCCACGAGAGGGGGTGACCACCGCAAAAAACTCCTCTTACGGGAGGCCTTCTGGATTTTCAGACTAAATAGTAGAGTCCCAGCAGGCCTGAATTTGAAAAGAGAGTTAATGTACATTTATCAGTGAATATCATTTCCAGAAAATGTAATATATATTTTCACTCTCATGACAGCCATGTATTTAATTTCATGCAATCCCTCTAATCAAGAATGTCCAGGCAGATATAAGGCCATTTTAGTTTAGTCTAGATGATAACAAATGTTTTTATATGCAAGTGTGGTATTCACACTGTGCGGTTTCTCTCTGTTTTCATCTCTTCCAGCCTACATGATGGGACCATAGTGCCCAAAAGGGTTAATCTGAATGAGAGTTCCAGCATAGTGTGAAGCCCATTTACCTGGTAATTACAAATCCAGAAGATGGGTGTGACACATAGTGAGACAACCAATGAGGACTTTGCCCTCCCCCCTTTAACCTGGAGGGACGGGCACTGGTTTCATTTAAATTGTAGTGTCTCACTATGTGACAATGTTACGACTAAGGGTCCTATACCCGAAACGCATCAACAATTGTTCTGTGTACCTTGTGGTGATGTCTGCTGTAACCTGCATGTTCTAATAAAAAATAAGTTTTTAAAGAGGATCTCTATTTGAATCCAAGACCAATCCTTTTCAAGTAATTTGCAGTCTGGAGTCGGGAGCATATATCAACCAGGAAGGTGAGCTGGAATAAGAGTGTTTTGCCTTACCCATAATGTTTTAGATGGTCAGATCAACAGCAGGCCCTCGCCCATACTGTTTTAGATGGTCAGCTCAGCAGCAGACCCTCACCCCTAATGTTTTAGATGGTCAGATCACCAGCAGGCCCTCACCCCTAATATTTTAGAGAGTCAGCTCAGCAGCAGACCCTCACCCATAATGTTTTAGATGGTCAGATCACCAGCAGGCCCTCACCCCTAATATTTTAGAGAGTCAGCTCAGCAGCAGACCCTCACCCATAATGTTTTAGATGTTCAGATCAGCAGCAGGCCCTCACCCCAGTGGCGTAGCAATCAGGGAAGCAGGGGAAGAAGCTGCTTAGGGGCCCGAGCTTAGAAGGGGCCCAGGAGCAGTCACTGTACTTCATCACCCTGGGCCCCTGTCAGAGCAGCTGACTTCTCCTGCACCGGTTCCAGAGTCCTGCACTTGCACCTCTGTCACTGACCTGACATCAGTGACATTGCCTCTCCCCCTCCTCAGTTCTGATGATGGACAGTGACCAGCATCCGGACGGTCCTATGTGGGTGGAGCTAGAATAGCCCCGGCCCCTTTCCTACTCTCGATTCCTGCAGCCTGAACCTTCCATGCCCAGCATGCTGAACATCAGTTGGATTTCCACAACTGCACCAGTGATGTGAGTGTCAGGGGAACTGCGGTTATATTCAGCTTTCCCAGACTGTGCACATGTGACCTGCAGTACAGTAGGAAAGCTGGGTGAATTATATCATGAGATGTCAGCTTCCCTGCTATCCTTCATGGCACAAGTGCAGAGGCATTAGAGTATGGGGGAGAGGCACAGCAGGAAAGCTGGGTGTCTATATAAGTGTATTGTAGTGTGCGTCCATGTATGTGGTGACTGTGTGCATGAATGCATCCATGTATGTGGAGAGTGCGTGTATGACTGCGTCCATGTATGTGGAGAGTGTGTGTATTAGTGCGTCCATGTATGTGGTGAGCTCATGTATGAGTGCGTCCAGTGTATATGAGTGCGCCCATGTATCCGGAGAGTGTGTGTATGAATGCATCTATGTATATGATGAGTGTGTGTATGACTGCGTCCATGTATGTGGAGAGTGCGTCCATGTATGTGGAGAGTGTGTGTATGACTGCGTCCATGTATGTGGAGAGTGCGTGTATGACTGCGTCCATGTATGTGGAGAGTGCGTGTATGACTGCGTCCATGTATGTGGAGAGTGCGTCCATGTATGTGGAGAGTGCGTGTATCATTGCATCCATGTATGTGGAGAGTGCGTGTATGACTGCGTCCATGTATGTGGAGAGTGCGTCCATGTATGTGGAGAGTGCGTGTATCATTGCATCCATGTATGTGGAGACTGCGTCCATGTATGTGGAGAGTGCGTGTATGACTGCGTCCATGTATGTGGAGAGTGCGTGTATGACTGCGTCCATGGCTGCAGTATGAAAGGTACAGAGGCTAAAATACGTGTGGATATGTAGAGGTAAACCAGACGGGTCTATTACTATTGCAGCGCAGGTTATAAAGGGGTTGAGTTGAATATAAACTCCGTCAGTAACCGTGAATGATAAAAAATATCAATAAAGTTGTGCTAAAAATGACAGTAAATAAATAAATACAGTAAATAAAAAGTCACAAAATAGCCATATGAGAGGGGTTTGCACAGGAGGAGGGGGTTTGTGAAGAAGTGTGTAAGTGTGTGTGAGGGGCCCCATATAAAAATTAGCTGTGGGGCCCAGTCAGTTCTAGCTACGCCTCTGCCTCACCCCTAATGTTTTGGAGGGTCACCAGCAGGCCATCAATCATAATTTTTCAAGGTTGTGTATGACGCCCTCCTTTATGTGTAATAAAGGGTGTATTGGAGTGCCGGTTCCTTGTACTGTAATTTTTGGCAGCCCTTTCACTTAGTGCATAGGCTTTATGAGTGTAGGAGTCCCACTACCTGAACTATTGTACCACAATGTGAATGAGGCCCTCCTTTATGTGATATACAGGTTGTATCGGAGTGCCTCTTGCTTGTAATTTTTGCCAACACTTGCACTTTATATATAAGTAAATATACAGGAAAGGCTACTTTCACACTTGCGTTAGGAGCGGATCCGTCTGGTGTCTGCACAGACGGATCCGCTCCTATAATGCAAACGCTTGCATCCGTTCAGAACGGATCCGTTTGCATAACCATGAACAAAAAAAAAAAAAATTATTATTATTTTTTTTTGTTCATGATAATGCAAACGGATCCGTTTTGACTTTACATTGAAAGTCAATGGGGGACGGATCCGTTTGAAAATTGAGCCATACTGTGTCATCTTCAAACGGATCCGTCCCGATTGACTTCCATTATAAGTCTGGACGGATCCGCTTGCCTCCGCACGGCCAGGCGGGCACCCGAACGCTGCAAGCAGCGTTCAGGTGTCCGCTCACTGAGCGGAGCGGAGGCTGAGCGCTGGCAGACGGATGCATTCTCAGTGGATCCGCCTCCATTGAGAATGCATCAGGGCTGGACGGCTGCGTTCAGGACCGCTCGTGAGCCCCTTCAAACGGAGCTCACGAGCGGACACCTGAACGCAGGTGTGAAAGTAGCCAAAGAATGTTTCCTTACAATTTTTCCTCTAAAATCGATTTTATTGTCGGTTTTGTGCATATTATTGTCAGTCTGTAAAAGTGGCGTACTACTCTGAGAACATCGTTCACAGCAGCGATCTGGGAGTCCAAGATCCATGCATACATCCTCCCCATGCTGTTCCCGAACCATTTCAGTGGTGTTGCCATCAATTTCTGACGTTTACCTATGAACCAGACACCCTCCACCTCTTCAGAGCAAGGGGGGGGGGGTGCCTGGTTTAATGCTCGGGTTCTCTGATTGACTTCCATTGTGCTCGGGTGTGAGCATCCCAAAGTGTTCTATTCGAGCACCCAAGCTCTTTGGTGCTCGATCAACACTAATAATTATGTAGTTCCAAGGTGACCAGGTGTCTGCTTGGTGTGAGAAGCTTCATTTAGATGAGGACCTCTTCCAATCGGATCTCATTTTGGCAGGTGGATTGGATGCGTCCGAGCTGGATTGGTTTACTGTAATGTTCCATTTTGAGAGAAAGTGTTATTGTTGTGGGTGATGAAGATTTTCACAGGGAATCCCCGGCAATATTGGTATATTATGTTTCCTCACGGTGGTGGTTATTGGTAGAAGTTGCCTTCTTTGTTTCAAGTTAGTTGCTGAGAGGTCAGCGAAGATCTTGATAGCTTGGTAAGGGGCTGGTAGATCTTTAGTTTTGCGGGCTGCGTTCATGGCTCCTTCCTTGACATGATAGTAATGTACTCTCGCTAATACATCCCTGGGCATGTTTTCCGATAAGTGTTTCGGGCATACCACTATATGCGCCCTGTCAAGAGTAAGATCCAAAGGGGTACTGTCTGGTAACAAAAACAGAAGTAATTTTTGCAAATAGGGGGTCAGTTCTTGTTTGGTAACTTTTTCGGGGATACCCCTGAACTTTATATTATTCCTGTGATAGTGGTCTCCTAAGTCCACTACTTTGGCTCTCAGTGATGTGATTTCTTTTTCTCGGGCTTGATGTGAGTTAATAAGTTGGTTATGAGAGCCTGCAAATTCTCCCATTTTAGATTCTATATGAGTCACTCAGTTGTCTAGATCAGCAACCGTGGATTGCAAAGAGGAAATTAGTTGTGTGATACCTTGTTCAAGTGAATGGCTGAACGCTAATAGCAGTTCTTTAAGGCTCAGTTCACACCTGAGCGTTCTGAAAGGAGCGCTCTGTATGCGGGATTGTACGGGCGTTTACAAGCGCGCATACAGAGACAAGTGTGCACACAGTGTCGCGCGTTCCCGAAAGTCTATGTACGGGAACGCGCGACAAGCGCCCAAAAAAACACTCCTGTACTTGTGTGAGCATCGGGCGTTTTACAGCGCGATCGTACGCGCTGTAAAACGCCCAGGTGAGAACCATTCCCATAGGGAAGCATTGGTTTCTCCTTGTTGAGCGTTTTACAGCGCGTAGGAACGCGCTGTAAAACGCTCAGGTGTGAACTGAGCCTAAGGCTCAGTTCACACCTGATCGTTCTGAAAGGAGCGCTCTGTATGCGCGATTGTACGGGCGTTTACAAGCGCGCATACAGAGACAAGTGTGCACACAGTGTCGCGCGTTCCCGAAAGTCTATGTACGGGAACGCGCGACAAGCGCCCAAAAAAACGCTCCTGTACTTGTGTGAGCGTCGGGCGTTTTACAGCGCGATCGTACGCGCTGTAAAACGCCCAGGTGAGAACCATTCCCATAGGGAAGCATTGGTTTCTCCTTGTTGAGCGTTTTACAGCGCGTAGGAACGCGCTGTAAAACGCTCAGGTGTGAACTGAGCCTAAGAGCCAGAGTCAGAGGCATCTGATGTGCAAATAGAAGCATAACAGTCAGGGATTGGTAATTGTCCCTGTGTACAAGGCCCAGTAATGTTCTTTACCCCACTGCCGTTTTCTTCTGTCTGCATGTGTTGTCTTTGCTTTGCAGGGCTCGGAGAGGGTGATGGTGCCGAGACGTTTAGTTGGTTCCTGCCAACTGGTAGGTTCTCTATCTCCCATGGAGGGGGGGATCGAGGACTCATAGGAGTGCCTGCCACACTGATGGGTAATGAAAGGGGCACTAACCCGTCTTCCATGACCTTTTCCCGATCTGTAAGACTCTTGTGTGCTCGCTGCCTCTTTTCTTTCAAAATAGAAATCCAATTTACTTTAGGACTTGAGTACTCATTTTCCCCTGGTCATCATGTGTTCCGGGGCGAAGATATACATTAATGGAGGCACTTAGTTGCCCGGAGGTTGCTTTTGAAAGCTGTGTCTGTGCTAGAGCTCTGTGTTTAAGCGTCCATTTTCAATCGCGACCAAGCCACGCCCCTGGTTGAAGACTTCAGGAACCGCGTGACAAACAGAAAAGACATGCACCATGCAGGATGCAAGGGTCAGCCTTCCTTGATGCAGCACAGACAGAATGTTCTTCCTAATACAAGTGACCATGGTTCCAATGTTCAGTTGGTGAGTAGGCAGCAAGTATTTGATTTCTTGATGAAGGACGTGGAGCATTTCCTCCCCAGTGTGACTCTATTTGACCAGGCTGGCCAGGTGCTGAACAGTGTGACACTGCACAGATATTGTCCTTGACCATAGTTAGAGCTCCACACGTTGGCACTGCTGTGAACTTTAGCAGACACCGACAGGTTCAGGACTGGCCCACCTTCTGTTTAACATACGTTTGCAGGGCTGGTACAGCCTTTTTCAAGAAGTAATGACGGCTTGGGGCTCTCCTCCGTGGCTTGGCACAAGCCATCAGTTCTCTGAAAGGTGCAGAGCCCACCACATGTAAGTAACTTGGCCAAGAGCATGTTCAGCTTTTGCGCTGTTGGATGAGTGCACGCATACTGTTGTATTTTTGCATTCGCCTCGGTGATCGATTGCTGGCAAAACGAGTAACAAGGAGTAGGAGGAGGAGCATCAGGACCAGTAGATGATGGGAAGAAAAAACAGCTCCCTTCTGCTGAGGTGGTAGAGCCTTGACTGCTGGAAATGGTTTGCAGGCCGCTAGGAGATGCCTCAGGCTGTACCACAACATTAGCACCATGGTTTTCCCATTTTATGGTGACACTCCATGTATTGATGCAGAGCTGTTGTGCTAATATTGGTACCCTGGCAATGCTTCACCTTCTGCCCACAGACTCTACATACGGCCATGCTGACATCCACCAGTGACCATAAAAAAAATGTCCACACTGTTCAGTATAGCATTTTACCCCTACCACTGCGTGCTGCCTGACTGCCACTGCCTCTATGAACCCGTGCCCTACTATTTGTTTTCAGACAGGTAGGCTCCTTAATAGCAGATGGTCTACCCCGGGCAAGTTTAGCTCCAGATCTCACACTGCTGTCACCTTGCTGACTCACGGCGACACTTACACCCTGCTGGCTAAGCCACTGTCTCATATGCGCAAGCTGCCACCCTCACCCCCTGATGATGATGAATTCCATGATGAATGAATGCCAACTAAGTGTGGTATCAGAAGAACCAACTGACTCCTGGCTGTGTGTGTCTGATGTCAGTTGAGATGATGTTGAAGACTGAGTGAACCATTCAAGGACAGCAGGATTACTGGTAAAAACACAATCACTGGATGTCAGTGGCAGCTCTGGCCTGTTGCTGTGACTGCTGCCACCCCCACCCCCCTTCTTCTTCTGCTACTTCTGCCAGCTCCAGAAACATTTTTGCCACTGCCCGTTCCCTTTGATGGCCCTAGCACCTGTCTGTCGAACATACTGTTTTTAAAAAAAGAAGGAGAGGAGGCAGCGCCTCGTGTGTAGAACCTTACAGTAATGGGTAATAGCAAATACACTGATTATGCTTACCGAATGGGATTGTGATGGGTCACAACGCCTCCGAATTGTCTTGCTGGATATTTCCCGTCTAGCTTACGGGAAAGTCTGCGTCTGCTGCCCTGGTCTATGCCCCTTGCCGTGAGTAACGGTTAGCGGGATAAGGATACATGCAGTGAAAGAAGAATTCAGACCTTTCCGGGTGGCGCTGATGCAGAAGAAACTCCGTACTCCAATGTTACCAATAAAGGTAATCTTTTATTCAAAGGTCGACGCGTTTCAGGGGCAAAACAGCCCCCGTCATCAGGACAATAAAATGATTACATACAAACATACTTTTTCACATTGTTTTATGTGCTCTGTTTAGGCGCAATGTGTGTAAGTCACAGGGGGCCGGAAGGATGAGGAATTGGGGGCGTGGAAACTTTAGGGGTCACTAGGATACAGTGACTCCCCTCAAGTTAAACCAACCAATTGCTCCATATTGTAGGCAGTATTGGTATCATATGCCATCCCTCACGGTGATGTATTGTGGGCGGTGCTATCTCTCATTCGCCAGGCTTCTGGATGACGTTTATGGGGCGGACCTAAGATCTCTCTCCAGGTCGGTCACGTGCTCACTTAGTGACGTGTATTGAGGCGTGTATAGAGTAATAACGTAGTGCAGTCACATGGTCTATCCTTGGTCAGGTGAACGTCGTCACCTTATCTGTTTCGTGATGAGCGTGCTCACTCAGTGACATGTACTGGGGCGTGTATAGAATAATAACGTAGTGCAGTCACATGGTCTATCCTTGGTCAGGTGACCGCCGTCACCTGATCTGTATCTGGCTGTCATCCGGGAGGAGCGTCGACCACAGGTGTTATGTGTTGTGCGTTGTCTCTGCGCTGTCTCTGAGGGAGGTGCTTATACCGTATCGTGTGACTAATAGATGATAAGGAGAATAAAGGAGATGGATAGTGATTTTTTACCATGATGCATCCTTAATCTCGGTGTCACAGGTATCGGGCTAAAAGCACTGCATGGATAGAAAGATCAATAGAGACAGAATGTCATATTTAGAGTTGAGCGAACACCTGGATGTTCGGGTTCGAGAAGTTCGGCCGAACCCGAACCCCATTAAAGTCAATGGGGACCCAAACTTTTGGGCACTAAAAAGGCTGTAAAACAGCCCAGGAAAGAGCTAGAGGGCTGCAAAAGGCAGCAACATGTAGGTAAATCCCCTGCAAACAAATGTGGATAGGGAAATGAATTAAAATAAAAATTAAAAAAATAAAAATGAACCAATATCAATTGGACAGAGGTCCCATAGCAGAGAATCTGGCTTCACGTCAGCAGAGAATCAGTCTCTTCATGCCATAGCAAAGAATCTGGCTTCATGTCAGCACAGAATCAGTCTCTTCATGCCATAGCAGAGAATCTGGCTTCATGTCAGCACAGAATCAGTCTTCATGTCATAGCAGAGAATCAGGCTTCACCTCACCCACCACTGGAACAGGCCACTGTCACACATTTAGGCCCCGGCACCCAGACAGAGGAGAGCGGTCCCGTAACAGAGAATCTGGCCTTATGTCAGCACAGAATCTGTCTTCATGTCATAGCAGAGAATCAGGCTTCACGTCACCCACCACTGGAACAGGCCACTGTCACACATTTAGGCCCCGGCACCCAGACAGAGGAGAGCGGTCCCGTAACAGAGAATCTGGCCTTATGTCAGCGCAGAATCTGTCTTCATGTCATAGCAGAGAATCAGGCTTCACGTCACCCACCACTGGAACAGGCCACTGTCACACATTTAGGCCCCGGCACCCAGACAGAGGAGAGCGGTCCCGTAACAGAGAATCTGGGCTTATGTCAGCGCAGAATCTGTCTTCATGTTATAGCAGAGATTCAGGCTTCACGTCACCCACCACTGGAACAGGCCACTGTCACACATTTAGGCCCAGGCACCCAGGCAGAGGAGAGAAGTCGCGTAACAGAGAATCTGGCCTTCTGTCAGCACAGAATCTGTCTTCATGTCATAGCAGAGAATCAGGCTTCACGTCACCCACCACTGGAACAGGCCACTGTCACACATTTAGGCCCCGGCACCCAGACAGAGGAGAGCGGTCCCGTAACAGAGAATCTGGCCTTATGTCAGCGCAGAATCTGTCTTCATGTCATAGCAGAGAATCAGGCTTCACGTCACCCACCACTGGAACAGGCCACTGTCACACATTTAGGCCCGGGCACCCAGGCAGAGGAGAGAGGTCGCGTAACAGAGAATCTGGCCTTATGTCAGCACAGAATCTGTCTTCATGTCATAGCAGAGAATCAGGCTTCACGTCACCCACCACTGGAACAGGCCACTGTCACACATTTAGGCCCCGGCACCCAGACAGAGGAGAGCGGTCCCCCAACAGAGAATCTGGCCTTATGTCAGCACAGAATCTGTCTTCATGTCATAGCAGAGAATCAGGCTTCACGTCACCCACCACTGGAACAGGCCACTGTCACACATTTAGGCCCCGGCACCCAGCCAGAGGAGAGCGGTCCCGTAACAGAGAATCTGGCCTTATGTCAGCACAGAATCTGTCTTCATGTCATAGCAGAGAATCAGGCTTCACGTCACCCACCACTGGAACAGGCCACTGTCACACATTTAGGCCCAGGCACCCAGGCAGAGGAGAGAGGTCACGTAACAGAGAATCTGGCCTTATGTCAGCGCAGAATCTGTCTTCATGTCATAGCAGAGAATCAGGCTTCACGTCACCCACCACTGGAACAGGCCACTGTCACACATTTAGGCCCCGGCACCGAGACAGAGGAGAGCGGTCTGTAGCGTACTCAAGTTGTGTGTAAAAGTGTTCCTGGGTGTAGTAGTGCAATAGACACTAACCTGAGACGGCTGACTCTCTGCATAGGCAGGTGATGGTAGAAATTGTTCGTGACGCCAGTGCCAAGTAAACGGTGGCACGCCGTTTGCGGATAGCAGGAATAAATGAGGAACCACGTGATGTTAAAACAGAACTCCAACTTTAGTAGTTATAAATATAGAGACATGAACGGAAGCGCAGTTCCTTTGCATACAGTCGATCTTTCAATACGGTTGATGCAGGCAGTACAGATTGAGCAAGGTGACTACAGAGTGTGAAACACAGGACTTGCAGTACAGGAGCTTGCACTCTATCTCTGACTGATCCTGGAACATAGCAAATCTTCTCCAAGGCCCAATAACCTAGCTCTGGCTTATATCCTTGGTTTTAGCTTTATAAAGTACCTCCTCTGTTATCTTGAGTACCTCTTGCTTTCTTGATCTTTGCCTCTGTCTCTCTGTCTCTGCTTCCTCAGACTCTAGAAGCTTCTGAACAGTGGTCTTCCTGCTTCTGCATATATATATATTCAGGAGGGGAACCTTCTCCTTGGATTTGGAACCCGGTTACAGGGGCTACAATACCCTCTCCTGGTCCGCAGGCTTCAGGCCTGGACTTGTCTCTGACATAGTCTAAGCTCCAGCTTCAGACTGCAGGCTGCAGCTTTAGACAGACACCTAGACTAGACTGACTTAGACTGACCTTCCTTTCCCTGACTGGGCCTTATATAAACTAGGGCTCCCTAGCTCCCTCTAGTGACTAGAAGCTGGAATGACACCCCTAGCAGGCCTGTACATGCAAGTTTCACAGTAACAGGGAAATACATAGCATTACATTACATGACATTTTATAAAACTGACATATACCAACTTCCCCATGATTAAGGAGGGACGACAGCACACCAAGTGACACTTTTGTAGTGACGGGTATTACAGTCCCCGTACACTACATACCCCACTGCTTTAAGCTGAGTACGACCTCGTACTCCATCAGGGCTCGCCCAACTGGAATCTCTACCTGAAACAGAAAAAAGAGACATGCAGGCATACATACATGTAATTCATCTGCATTTACATTCATATCAGGTCCAATTGGCAAAGGTGAAGTGTGGTGACAAGGGGCGTCGTTCTCTTCTCTCAGGATAGTGAATGGAACTGGGGCGCTGACCTGGCACAGCGTAACATTATAACCAGGATAGTCCATGACAATGAATAAGTCCATAATAGAACAGCAAAATGGATAAAACAGTATAAAAGTTCTTGGAGGCTCAAAGAACAAACATGAGTCTGTACCCAGGTTATTTTCCTATTAAATCACAGAGGCTCTCGTGCGGTGGAGTCCATCTCTGGGCACATTTCCTTTAAAAGAACAAAAATCTCAGAGGCTCAGGTTCTTTTGAGTCTGTCTCCGGGCACAGTTCCTTAGTATGAAGTTGCACAATAAAATGACAGCAAAGACAAGTGCTGTAATACCCCTGATCAACCTGAAAAGGGGTTGAAGGGTAAAAGGTGCAACTAAGGAACAGGCACAACTTGGCGTGGGGTAGCAAAAGCAGGCAGGAGATCCTGAAAACAAACTTGGCTTTGTTGGCTTTATTACTTCAGTGGTCAACACCTACCACTGAGCCGTGGATGAACTGGCAGCCGCAACAAACGACCAGGAAACATAGGACTCCTGTCCTGGAAGGGTTAATACCATATTTCTTCAGTGAAATAAATCAAAGGCCTAGCAGGCTGATTCACAGTGGCATATCATAACCACTCGGCTCCGCTGGCAAGTACGGCCTGTAGTAGTCCTCTACAGGAGGATGGGCCCACATAACGGTGTTAGGGGGCAGCTGCAGAGTAAAGGGGCCCCTAATAGGTATTGGCCCCATGGGCCTAGGGGTAAACCCTTGGGTGGACCGTACCGGTCCCGGCATGATAATGGTGGGATGGAATGGAGTGGTTACCGCCGCCTCAAGCGGTCCGGTGGGCTCTGCGCAGCTATTCACAGCAACAGGAGGCCTCCTTTGGGGCACTGACGGAGCGGTGGCAGCAGAAGGTGGTCTACGGGTGGTGACAGGCACCCTTACCTCATCCTTCTTTGGCGGCGTCTGGATCCTGGCGGTCGCGATCTTGCGCAGCTCCCGCAACTTCTCCTCCAGCCGGACAATCTGTTCACCGATGCTCCCTGTGTCAGAGTCGCTGTCATCTGCTGGCGCCGCCGGCGCAGGTACAGTCACCGATGGTGCGGACTCGGCCTCTGCAGGTTCTGGCGATGCGTCTGGTCTCCGACCCCTCCGGATGTTCTTAAAGGTATTTTGAAGTCCTTTTAAATTTTCCATCTCTCGCATGGTCTTCTCCCGACGAGGCAGCTCGGGGAAAGGATAGGGGCTCACCCATTTTTCCAACACGGTTGGCTGCCAGAAGACGTTAGGCCCAATGAAGGAGCTCCGCTCCTGGAAGGCGTGATGGGCCGGCTCTGGAGAGCGTTCCGGTTCCCGCTCGCAGCCAGAGTAGTCTTCTTCTTCTGCCTCCCAGTCCTCAGGTGCTCGCTTGGGACGGGTCACGGCAGTTGCATAAGGGCCTCTCAGGCTCTCGGCAGGGGTGAACTCCACTTCCTCTCCCTCGCGGAGGCTGTGCTGATAGGAAGGGAGGTAGTCTCTCCTGACAGACCTTCTATTAACGTATAGGTCTCTGCCAGTCAGATAGTCTTGGATGAACCCATAGCCATGGGTTTTGTCAAAGGACACCACCATTCCCTTTCTCCTTTCCAGGCGGGGTTGGGTGTTGGTGTGTCTTTCATGGATAGTCTTAGTCAACTCTTCATAGTAGATCTTGGTCTTGGTATTCCGCTTTATAGCGGCCTCCCGGATCTCCGCCATTAGTGAGGACCATTTGAAAGAGGGCTGAAAGAAGTCTCTCCACGAGCCATAGCAGGGCTCTGGTTCTTTCTCCTTTGGGCGGCAGGCGGGTTTCTCCGGTCCCGGAGAGTAGGCCGGTGGAGCCTCCTCTGGCTCTACACCAATATCAGTCATCTCTGGTATGTCAGGCGCGGACGCTGCAACAACGCTCTGTTCACTTTCCAACATGCTCAATCCTTCTCTGGAGAGCGATAGGGTCGCGTCAATTAAACCAGCCAGCTCCTCCCACTGCACTGGGAGGCCGCCCCCCAGGTATTCCAGTATATGGAAGGCGGTGTCCATGCTGGCAGACATGCAAATGTCCAGATAAGCAGTGGCGCCTGACCTTGAACTCCTTCCCGCTATTTCCTCAGAAAGGCGCCAATTTTTCCCGCCTTTTCGGGATGAAGATGACGCAGCAGTAAATTCAGCAAGCTCAGCGGCCATTTTTAGCAAGAAACGCTGTCTATTCACTGACAGCAAGCAGGATTGTAAAAAGTCCACAAAACCACACTCCAATGTGGCGATTTTCTTCCTCTTGGTAGCGCAACACTGCACAGCGCTTTTTAGAGGTTTTAGGTACACTTTGGGTATGATTTTCAGTTCACAAAGTCCACTTTAAATAAACAGGCAATTTGTCACTTTGGTCACAGGGCAACTGTATAAGGCACAAAGTTCACGCTTCTTGCACTAGAAAGCGTGCGTATCCTGTTCGTGACGCCAAAAGAGAGGTGCAGCGTACTCAAGTTGTGTGTAAAAGTGTTCCTGGGTGTAGTAGTGCAATAGACACTAACCTGAGACGGCTGACTCTCTGCATAGGCAGGTGATGGTAGAAATTGTTCGTGACGCCAGTGCCAAGTAAACGGTGGCACGCCGTTTGCGGATAGCAGGAATAAATGAGGAACCACGTGATGTTAAAACAGAACTCCAACTTTAGTAGTTATAAATATAGAGACATGAACGGAAGCGCAGTTCCTTTGCATACAGTCGATCTTTCAATACGGTTGATGCAGGCAATACAGATTGAGCAAGGTGACTACAGAGTGTGAAACACAGGACTTGCAGTACAGGAGCTTGCACTCTATCTCTGACTGATCCTGGAACATAGCAAATCTTCTCCAAGGCCCAATAACCTAGCTCTGGCTTATATCCTTGGTTTTAGCTTTATAAAGTACCTCCTCTGTTATCTTAAGTACCACTTGCTTTCTTGATCTTTGCCTCTGTCTCTCTGTCTCTGCTTCCTCAGACTCTAGAAGCTTCTGAACAGTGGTCTTCCTGCTTCTGCATATATATATATTCAGGAGGGGAACCTTCTCCTTGGATTTGGAACCCGGTTACAGGGGCTACAATACCCTCTCCTGGTCCGCAGGCTTCAGGCCTGGACTTGTCTCTGACATAGTCTAAGCTCCAGCTTCAGACTGCAGGCTGCAGCTTTAGACAGACACCTAGACTAGACTGACTTAGACTGACCTTCCTTTCCCTGACTGGGCCTTATATAAACTAGGGCTCCCTAGCTCCCTCTAGTGACTAGAAGCTGGAATGACACCCCTAGAAGGCCTGTACATGCAAGTTTCACAGTAACAGGGAAATACATAGCATTACATTACATGACATTTTATAAAACTGACATATACCAACTTCCCCATGATTAAGGAGGGACGACAGCACACCAAGTGACACTTTTGTAGTGACGGGTATTACAGTCCCCGTACACTACAGGTCCCGTAACAGAGAATCTGGCCTTATGTCAGCACAGAATCTGTCTTCATGTCATAGCAGAGAATCAGGCTTCACGTCACCCACCACTGGAACAGGCCACTGTCACACATTTAGGCCCCCGCACCCAGGCAGAGGAGAGAGGTCGCGTAACAGAGAATCTGGCTTCATGTCAGCACAGAATAAGTCTTCATGTCATAGCAGAGAATCAGGCTTCACGTCACCCACCACTGGAACAGGCCACTGTCAGATATTTTTAGGCCCCGGCACCCAGACAGAGGAGAGGTTCATTCAACTTTGGGTTGCCCCGCAATATAATGGTAAAATGAAATTAAAAATAGTATTGAATGAGGAAGTGCCCTGGAGTAGAATAATATATTGTTAAGGGGAGGTAGTTAATATCTAATCTGCACAAGGGATGGACAGGTCCTGTGGGATCCATGCCTGGTTCATTTTTATGAACATCAGCTTGTCCACATTGGCTGTAGACAGGCGGCTGCGTTTGTCTGTAATGACGCCCCCTGCCGTGCTGAATACACGTTCAGACAAAACGCTGGCCGCCGGGCAGGCCAGCACCTCCAAGGCATAAAAGGCTAGCTCTAGACACGTGGACAATTTGGAGACCCAGAAGTTGAATGGGGCCGAACCATCAGTCAGTACGTGGAGGGGTGTGCACAGGTACTGTTCCACCATGTTAGTGAAATGTTGCCTCCTGCTAACACGTTCTGTATCAGGTGGTGTTGCATGGATCCCACAGGACCTGTCCATCCCTTGTGCAGATTAGATATTAACTACCTCCCCTTAACAATATATTATTCTACTCCAGGGCACTTCCTCATTCAATACTATTTTTAATTTCATTTTACCATTATATTGCGGGGCAACCCAAAGTTGAATGAACCTCTCCTCTGTCTGGGTGCCGGGGCCTAAAAATATCTGACAGTGGCCTGTTCCAGTGGTGGGTGACGTGAAGCCTGATTCTCTGCTATGACATGAAGACTTATTCTGTGCTGACATGAAGCTGTGGCGTGGTGACAAAACTTTTCCACATCTCTGCCATGCTAACCCTGCCCTCAGAGGAGCTGGCCGTGACACAGCTGCGTTGGCGACCTCTTGCTCCTCCTCTGCCTTCGCCTTGGGCTTCCACTGGTTCCCCTGTGACATTTGGGAATGCTCTCAGTAGCGCGTCTACCAACGTGCGCTTGTACTCGCGCATCTTCCTATCACGCTCCAGTGTAGGAAGTAAGGTGAGCACATTGTCTTTGTACAGGGGATCCAGCAGGGTGGCAACCCAGTAGTCCGCACACGTTAAAATGTGGGCAACTCTGCTGTCGTTGTGCAGGCACTGCAGCATGTAGTCGCTCATGTGTGCCAGGCTGCCCAGAGGTAAGGACAAGCTGTCCTCTGTGGGAGGCGTATCGTCATCGTCCTGTGTTTCCCCCCAGCCACGCACCAGTGATGGGCCCGAGCTGCTTTGGGTGCCACCCCGCTGTGAACATGCTTCATCCTCATCCTCCTCCACCTCCTCCTCATCCTCGTCCTCCTCGTCCTCCAGTAGTGGGACCTGTCTGGCCACATTTGTACCTGGCCTCTGGTGTTGCAAAAAAACTCCCTCTGAGTCACTTCGAAGAGACTGGCCTGAAAGTGCTAAAAATGACCCCTCTTCCTCCTCTTCCTCCTGGGCCACCTCCTCTTCCATCATCGCCCTAAGTGTTTTCTCAAGGAGACATAGAAGTGGTATTGTAACGCTGATAATGGCGTCATCGCCACTGGCCATGTTGGTGGAGTACTCGAAACAGCGCAACAGGGCACACAGGTCTCGCATGGAGGCCCAGTCATTGGTGGTGAAGTGTGTCTGATCCACAGTGCGACTGACCCGTGCGTGCTGTAGCTGAAACTCCACTATGGCCTGCTGCTGCTCGCACAGTCTGTCCAGCATATGCAAGGTGGAGTTCCACCTGGTGGGTACGTCGCATATGAGGAGGTGAGCGGGAAGGCCGAAGTTACGCTGTAGCGCAGACAGGCGAGCAGCGGCAGGGTGTGAACGCCGGAAGCGCGAACAGACGGCCCGCACTTTATGCAGCAGCTCTGACATGTCGGGGTAGTTGCGAATGAACTTCTGCACCACCAAATTCAGCACATGCGCCAGGCAAGGGATGTGCGTCAAACCGGGTAGTCCCAGAGCTGCAACGAGATTTCGCCCATTATCGCACACCACCAGGCCGGGCTTGAGGCTCACCGGCAGCAACCACTCATCGGTCTGTTGTTCTATACCCCGCCACAACTCCTGTGCGGTGTGGGGCCTGTCCCTCAAACATATGAGTTTCAGAATGGCCTGCTGACGTTTACCCCGGGCTGTGCTGAAGTTGGTGGTGAAGGTGTGTGGCTGACTGGATGAGCAGGTGGAAGAAGAGGAGGAGGAAGCTGAGTAGGAGGAGGAGGAGACAGGAGGCAAAGAATGTTGCCCTGCGATCCTTGGCGGCGGAAGGACGTGCGCCAAACAGCTCTCCGCCTGGGGCCCAGCCGCCACTACATTTACCCAGTGTGCAGTTAGGGAGATATAGCGTCCCTGGCCATGCTTACTGGTCCACGTATCTGTGGTTAGGTGGACCTTGCCACAGATGGCGTTGCGCAGTGCACACTTGATTTTATCGGACACTTGTTTGTGCAGGGAAGGCACGGCTCTCTTGGAGAAGTAGTGGCGGCTGGGAACAACATACTGTGGGACAGCAAGCGACATGAGCTGTTTGAAGCTGTGTGTGTCCACCAGCCTAAATGACAGCATTTCATAGGCCAGTAGTTTAGAAATGCTGGCATTCAGGGCCAGGGATCGAGGGTGGCTAGGTGGGAATTTACGCTTTCTCTTAAATGTTTGTGAGATGGAGAGCTGAACGCTGCCGTGTGACATGGTTGAGATGCTTGGTGACGCAGGTGGTGGTGTTGGTGGTACATCCCATGTTTGCTGGGCGGCAGGTGCCAACGTTCCTTCAGAGGCAGAGGAAGAGGCCGAGGCGGCGGCAGCAGCAGCAGAAGAGGCCGAGGCGGCGGCAGCAGCAGAAGAGGCCGAGGCGGCAGCAGCAGAAGAGGCAGCAGGGGGAGCCTGAGTGACTTAATTGTTTTTAAGGTGTTTACCCCACTGCAGTTCATGCTTTGCATGCAGGTGCCTCATAGAGGTGTCTCACATTTCTATTCAAGCAAATCTGTACTGTTTTAGCTGGTCAAGTTATTTGTAGTGACCATAAAAGCCCATTTTTTTTTCTGGGTTGAAAAACTATTCCCAAATTTGCCATTCTCAAAATTACTAGTTTCTGGTTTTTGAGGCCTACTTGAAATCTATCCCAAAAAGGATATCTCCTTTTTGGGATAGATTTCAAGTAGGCCTCAAATACCAGAAACTAGTTATTTTGAGAATGGCAAATTTGGGAATAGTTTTTCAACCCAGAAAAAAAAATGGGCTTTTACGGTCACTACAAATAACTTGACCAGCTAAAACAGTACAGATTTGCTTGAATAGAAATGTGAGACCTGTTTTTTTTTGCACTGTGTGACAGGTTAAGGTTTAATCTCAGAATCAGACTTCTATCTGCACGGTAGCGTGTGTCTTAGGTTTTTCTGAATGACACTATCAGTACCTTCAATGTAAGATATCCTTTTTGGGATAGATTTCAAGTAGGCCTCAAATACCAGAAACTAGTTATTTTGAGAATGGCAAATTTGGGAATAGTTTTTCAAACCAGAAAAAAAAAATGTGCTTTTACGGTCACTACAAATAACTTGACCAGCTAAAACAGTACAGATTTGCTTGAATAGAAATGTGAGACCTGTTTTTTTTTTGCGCTGTGTGACAGGTATAGGTTTAATCTCAGAATCAGACTTCTATCTGCACGGTAGCGTGTGTCTTAGGTTTTTCTGAATGACACTATCAGTACCTTCAATGTAAGATATCCTTTTTGGGATAGATTTCAAGTAGGCCTCAAATACCAGAAACTAGTTATTTTGAGAATGGCAAATTTGGGAATAGTTTTTCAACCAAGAACAAAAAGTGTGCTTTTACGGTCACTACAAATAACTTGACCAGCTAAAACAGTACAGATTTGGTTGAATAGAAATGTCAGGTCTATTTTTTAGGCGCTGGGTGACAGGCTCAACTTGCCCCTGATCTAGTATATGGCCAAAAAATAACCACACTGTTGATGGTTAAATGCACTTGGGTGACACAGGCTCAGCATGCACCAGATGTAGTATATGGCCAAAAAATAATCAGACTGTTGATGGTTAAATGCACTTCGGTGACACAGGCTCAGCCTGCAGCTGATGTAGTATATGGCCAAAAAATAACCAGACTGTTGATGGTTAAATGCACTTCGGTGACACAGGCTCAGCCTGCAGCTGATGTAGGATATAGCTCAAAATAACCACACTATTGATGGTTAAATACACTTGGTGATAGCTTGTGCTGGCGCACCACAAGTCACAAAATGGCCGCCGATCACCCCAGAAAAAAAGTGATCTAAAAATGCTCTGGGCAGCCTAAAAATAGTGAGCATTTGAATATCAGCACTTCAATGATCCACAGCTGTAGATCGATCACAGAATGAAGTCTTTTGGAGGAGTTAATCTGCCTAATCTCGCCCTAACGTCGCAGCTGCAACCTCTCCCTATGCCTGAATCAGCAGAGTGACGTGCAGCGCTACGTGACCCAAGCTTATATAGATGCTGGGTCACATGCTGCACTGGCCAATCACAGCCATGTCAATAGTAGGCAAGGCTGTGATGGCCTCTTGGGGCAAGTAATATGACGCTTGTTGATTGGCTGCTTCGCAGCCTTTCAAAAGCGCCAAGAAAGCGCCGAACACCGAACCCGAACACAGACTTTTACGAAAATGTTCGGGTTCGGGTCCGTGTCACGGACACCCCAAAATTCGGTACGAACCCGAACTATACAGTTCGGGTACGCTCATCCCTAGTCATATTTCTATCGACATATCGGGAGTGCCACACTATAGTATTATAGATATTACTCGGTGTTAGTAAAAAGAATAATATACACTAAAATACAGAATCCACTAAAAAACATTGAGTCAATAAATAGATAAATGAATGGCTAAAAATTATGAAAAGTTAAAAGGTATACATGTATATGTATATATCTGTATATCCAGAGATGCATCGAAGTCATCGTCCAACCCAGTGTAAATGCTTGGTCATTATCGTGCTATAAGCACACGGGACATTTACAGTATATTGTTTTAGAGGTTCTGAGACTATGCTCTTCGGGTATGGTGTATATGACTCTTTTCTTATGTTCGTTTTTGTTTTATTTCCTTTTGTACTTTTATTTTTGTACTCTTTTAGTTCTAATGTTAGTCTGGGGGGGGGGGACAGGCCTTATATCTAAATGGAATTCTGACTTTCCTTACAGTAGTGTTTCAGTAGTTTCTTTATTATTTTATTTTTATTTTTATTTTACAATATTCTCTGTATTTTTCTTCAAGTTGTATGGGTTACATGTTAGATCTACCCAACAGTCAGCATATCTGGTCGTTTTGGACATTGTGAGTTACAGTACAGTCTCACTCATCTCATTTAGTCCATGTGGGGTCAGGGTATCCAATTGATAGATCCAATATACCTCTCTTCTCTGGAGGTTACTAAATCTATTATATGGACTATCTGTTTGTTTTTTTCTGGTGTAGTTGCACAGTGCCGCGAAATGCTATGTTTTGGGCATAGTTTTTGTATATTGTGTCTGTGTTGATTGACTCTACAGTGCAATGCTTGTGTCGTGCGGCCTACGTACTGGAGCCCGCATTCACATTCTATTAAATATATCACATAGCTTCTTTTACAGTTTAGATGGTGTTTCATTGTAAAGGTGGCACCGTTTTTTGTTGAACTAAAGGTTTTTCTATTATGTGCGATCATATTGCAGCAGAGGCAACATCTTGCCCTACATTTGAAGCTGCCCGCTGGCTCTTTTGTGGTTTTCTTCTGGGTTTTTGTGTGTTTTTTTCAGCTTGCTGGGAGCTAAAGTGTTTCTTATTGTGGGCGCTCTTCTGTAGATAATCACAGGTTTCTCAGGAAGATGTTTTTCGAGATAGGGGTCACGTCTTAGAATGTGCCAGTGTTTTGCCTAAATTGCGCGTTTAGCTTTATTTGAAGTGTTATATTGTGTAGTAAATTCTAATGTTTTAGGTGTTTTCCTGTTACTGTGTTTTCTTCTTTGGCTATACTTGTTGAACATTCTCTTTGTGTGATTTTTGCGCTTCTTTGGTATGCATTTTTTATTAGTTCCCTTGGATAGCCTTTGTCAGTGAACCTTTTTTGTATAATTTTAGTTTGTTCCGCAAAATCTGTGTCATTTGTGCAATTCCGTCTTATAGGTTTATATTGGCTCTATGGAACATTTTGAAGCCATTTTTTGTGGTGAAAACGTTTATAGTGTATGTAACTGTTGTCCACTTCTTTAAAATATGTTTTTGTTACGAGAGTATTGCTTTTGGTGGTGATAGAGATATCCAAAAAGTCTATTTTAATGTAATTAGGGGTGAATGTAATCCCCCAATTTGTGTTATTAAGTTCCTCACAGAATTTTAATGCTGAGCACTCGTCCCCATCCCAAATGATAGAGATATCATCTATATAACTTTTGTAGTAGACAATATGTTTATATGTGTGTGGGTTATTGTAGATATGTGCTGTCACGGGGTTCCGAAGGTGCACTCGGTCCCCCATTTCCCGCAGACCTGTTGCTTAGCTTTGGGAATGAGGATCTGTGCTTGACCTCATTCCCAGGGCGGCTTTGCTGGCTGGATGGCTCCCTGCTCCTAGTCTGCCTTGAGCACCGAGCTGATCACTCGGTGCTCGACTGGTTGGTCTGTCGGTCATGTGACGCTGGCCACGTCACATGACCCTCACTTCCCACTATAAATACAGGCAGCCTGCTGGCCACAGGTTGCCTGTTAATTTTCTAGGTTCCTGGCTATTTGTTGGACTACTGAATACTTACCTGATCCTGTTCCCTGACGATCCTCTGCCTGCTCCTCCTGTACTGCGCATCCATCCTGGTATTGTGACCTCGGCTCCCACCTGACTACTCTCTTAGGACTCCTCTTGTACTTCTCTGCTCTCCTGGTATTTGACCTCGGCTTCTCCTAACCATTCTTTGCTTAATCCGTTGTACTGCGTAGCTCTCTTGGTTCTGACCCGGTCCGTTCATGTTCCGTATTTTGTCTTGTCTGTCTTCCCTGCACATATCCTAAGTTAGGGACTGCCGTCCAGTTGTGCCCTGTCATCAGGACTCGTGAGGCAAGTAGGCAGGGCCAGGGGTAAGGGTGGAGCGCAGTGGTCACTACCCTTCCCCCTGTGTGTGTGTGGACGTGACCGTTACATGTGCATTTTCAAAGTGGCCCATAAATATATTTGCAAAGGCTGGTGCCACTTTCGTACCAATCGCGGTCCCCCGGCATTGGTGGTATATAGTGCCATTGTAAATAAAGAAATTATTCTCTAGGATGAAGCGCAGACTGTCCACTAGGAATTGAATTTGTGGTGACTTGAGGGTGATATCATTATGTAATGTGGTTTCCACGCACTCAATGCCTAAATTGTGTTGGATGTTTGAATACAGTGCGGTCACATCCATAGTGAGTAGTGCATATATGCTGTTCTGTAACAGTAACTGTAAGTCTAAAATAGCAGTTTTTCCGTTAGAGAATCAAAGCCAAATGGAATTACTTATTTATAAAATAAGGTGGGAAAACAAATAACTGTAACAATTGAGGACTATTTACCCCAGTTACAGAATCAAAGTGTTATAGAATTGCTAGGTGCTTGAAGGGTTAATCATTTGCACATATGACTGACACTCGCTACTTCCTTGAATTGCATGAGCTTACGGCTTGTTCTTCTTGGTTTTGCTATTTCAAAGTTGAGGAGTGTAAAATAGAAATATGAAATCAAATATTAAGAATCAAACTTCTGATTTCTGTTTGCAGTTCTGAGAGGTCCCTGATGGATATGACTTTCCTCATTTTTGTATCCTTTTCTAGATATTACACAGGAGGACACTGTGCTTATTTCTCGGTGCAGACCTGACCGGCTGAAGATATAAACCTCTCCCTGTCACATCCCTTGATCTACTGCTGAATAATTCCCAGTGATGCAGGCCTGTGCAGACACCAGAGCCAGAGATACCATGGAAGCAATGATCACGCAGAAGATAATTTCCATCATTTTGTGTTATTTTCTGAAAATCTTCCTATTGCTGGTTTTGTGTGTGACCTTCTGTGATTCTGAGATACAGAACCCTGCAGCTCAATGTCATCTTGTAATGATGGATTACACCTTTGAGTATGAATATTCTCAGGAAGGAGACATCATTATCGGAGGGATCTTCACTGTACATTCCTGGATGACACGATGGCGCTTGAAAGGGAGCACCAACTTCGACCGGATGTGTTCAGGGTAAGTACAAATGTTAGTTCTGCAGAGCTGGAATTTACACAGAAAATGTGCAGGAAGATTACAGGGATCAGTGAGGCGATCGCCTCTTATTGTATTCAGTCTATGCAGGGATACATTTATTAAAGGGGTTGTCCTAGTTTAGAGCTGAACCCGGACAAACCTCCATTTTCACCCAGGCAGCCCCACTGACTTGAGCATCGGAGCAGTTCATGCTCTGATGCTCTCCTTTTCCCTGCGCTAAATCGCACAAGACAAAGGCTCTTTTGTTTACTATAACACACTGCCGGGCGGTGGCTTCCGTCCAGCAGTGTGCTCGGTGACATCACCGGCTCTAATGGGAGGGCTTTAGGGCTGCCCTAGCCATTTTTACAGCTTAGGCCCGTCCATCAGTGCCGGTGGCGTCACCGGGTTCCCTGAGCCTGCAAGAGACCCGGTAGGTCACCGAGTATAAGAAAACAGTCACTTCCAGCTAAGAATTTCCTGTATGAAAACGGGGCTTCAGAAATATGTGGCAAAGGTAGGACATGTATGTATGTATTCTGTATGTCACTCTAGTACTATTACCCCAATGTCCCCGATCCCGGACAACCCCTTTAACTTACTGTGATATAAAACCTTGTAAAGGTTCTGTGATGAGCAAAGTAAATAAATCACTTCATCCAGGTCTGTATTGTGTGTTCTGGGGTATGTACAACTAAATGCAGGTAAGTACATGTCACTTCTGCCTTGGTATTGCAATATTTTCAGTTTTGATTGCACACGTGGTATACATACATATGTTATAGGTTAAAGATACAGATGAGCAAACCATTTCGTAATGAACTCATCTGGCAGCCAAACCTGAAGCTTTTCTGGTTCATTTCCAGCAACCAGAAAGATTATCAAAATTAGGGTCATTCAGTTTAAGACGACTAAGGTACTTTCACACTTACGTTGTAGGATTACGGCAGGCAGTTCTGTTGCCGGAACTGCTTGCCAGATCCGTAAATCCGTATGCAAATGGATAGCATTTGCATCTGGATCTGGCTGACAAATGCATTGAAATACCGGATCCGTCTCTCCGGTGTCATCCGGAAAAACTGATCCGGTATTTTTTTTTGTTGCATTTTTAAAGGTCTGCGCATGCGCAGACAGGAAAACCGGATCCGTCAATGCGGCACTAATACATTCCAATGGAAAAAAAAATTGGATCTGGCATTCTGGCAAGTGTTCCGGAATTTTGGCCGGAGAGAAAAATGCAGCATGCTACAGTTTTCTCTCCGTCCAAAGACTGTAAAAGGACTGAACTGAAGACATCCTGATGCATCCTGAACGGATTGCTTTCTATTAAGAATGCATTTGGATAAAACTGATCAGCCCCTAGGACGGAACTCAATACTGGAAAACTTTAATGCAAGTGTGAAAGGAGATCTAATAACTATGTATAAATATATCAGAGGTCAGTACAGAGATCTCTCCCATCATCTATTTATCCCCAGGACTGTGACGAGGGGACATCCTCTAGAAAAAGAAGAAGTCTATAAGAAGGTTTTAACACAAACATAGTAAGGGCAGTGAGACTATGGAACTCTCTGCCTGAGTAGATAGTGATGGGGAGTACAATAAAAGAGTTCAAGAGGGGCCTGGATGTATTTCTGGAGGGTAATAATATTACAGGCTATAGCTACTAGAGAGGGGTCGTTGATCCAGGGAGTTATTCTGATTACCTGATTGGAGTTAAAAAAAAAATGTTTCCCCTAAAAGGAGGAATATTGGTTTCTACCTCACATATTTTTTTTTTGCCTTCCTATGTTTGAACTTGCAGGACATGTTGAATTCGATGGACAGATGTCTTTCTTTCAGCCTTACAAACTATGGGGGTAATTTATTAAGACCGGCATTTTAGACGCCGATCTTAATAACCTCTAAATCTGGCGGTGGATCCGCCAAAGTTATGAAGAGGGGCAAGCCTCTACCTAGCTTTTACACATGCAGCGCCAGTCTAAATATAAGGCAGCTTCCTTGCTGTCTTACATTTAGACCATTTTGTACAACTAAAACCATAGAAAATAATAAATGAGACGGGCCTGGCGTCCCGTCCCCTCCCCCGCCTGTGCCACACGCACTTTTTGAGACCTAATGTAAAAGATCAACAGTACACAATCCGTTTTCCGCTCTGCACGGGAAGGCTCAATCCCCACAATCAGTGTAAAAGTAATCCCAGCAGGCGAATTGCTTTCAACATGTGTATTCCTTATTGTAACTTCCAAATCATAGGTTTCCAGGAGGCGTTTCGGGCCGTCCAGCCTTTCTCAACTGATAACAGAAACTGACACATAATTTAAATATCTATATACATCACTTCCTGTCTGTATAATGAATTTGTGATGTCATGAACATGTGATCCAACCCCCTTACCTATAAATGAGTTGAGCGGACACCTGGATGTTGGGGTTCGACGGGTTCGGCCGAACTTCGGAAAAAAGTTCGAGTACGGGACCCGAACTTGACCCAAATCCCAAGTCAATGGGGACCCGAACTTTTGAGCACTAAAATGGCTGTAAAAATGTCATGGAAAGGGCTAGAGGGCTGCAAATGGCATCAAAATGTGGTTGAGAGCATGGCAACTGTTCTGCAAACAAATGTGGATAGGGAAATGACTTTAAATAACATAAAATACATAAAAATAAAAAATTATAATCTTGATCTAGGAGGACGAGGTCCATATGGAGTAGGAGGTTGAGGAGGCGGTGGATGTGGCGGTGTAGGTGGAAGAGGCGTTGGAGGAGGAGATAGCCTACACTGCTTTTCAGTCTTAAATTTATTTATTTTTTTAAATTAGGGTACACCCCAAAACATTGGGAAATATAACCTGTGATAACCCCCTGCAGTCGTGCTAAACACACGTTCAGACAATACACTGGCTGCAGGGCAGGCCAGCACCTCCAAGGGGTAAAGGGCAAGCTCAGGCAATGTGCCCAATTTGGAGACCCAGAAGTTGCAGGGGCTGACCCATGTCAGTTAGTTCGTGTAGGCGTGTGCACACTTACTGCCCCACCATGTCGCACGCCCCCGTGATGTTCACGATGCAATTTAATATCTGCTCTATCAACTTTCAATGTTCTTTTCTGAGCCTACTATGGTGATCACGGGTGGTGGGGAATCAGGGTACCAGGCCAGAGAGGGAGCGTGAGAAAGAGAGACCACATCCAAGGGAGGATTAATTTTTTCAAATTTAAAATTATAGAGTGGACTTATGGGACAAATTATTAAAGCGTAAAAGTGGGACAACTTTTTAAAGTTTAAGCATTGAATGAAAGGATGTGCCGCACATTAATTAATGAAGAATTTATTTAATTTAATTCCCTGTCAACTATGCAGAGCAGGGGTTTCTATCTGGTAAAATTAGAAAAATGTCACCTGACAATGTAATTGCCGATTTTTTAAAATTTATGTTCCTTTCACCTATATAGAGGTGCCCCTGTGACGTCCACCATCCATTTCGAGATCTTCTCTATCAACTTTCAATGTTATTTTCTGAGCCTACCATGTTGATCACGGTTATCAGGGTTCCACGCCGGAGAGGGAGCGTGAGAAAAAGAGACTAATTTTAAGGGAGAAAAATGTATTAAAATTTTTGGGGAAGGAAATGTGGAAAAAAATGTTAAATCGCAAATGTAGAACAAATTACAGAAGCACAAATGTGGGCCAGAAGAGTAAAGCGGAATTATGGGAAAAGTTATTGAGGCAAAAATTTGGGACAAATTACAGAAGCCCAAATTTGGGCCAAAAGAGTAAAACGGAAATGTGGGACAAAGTATTGAAGCTCAAATGTTGGCCAAAAGAGTAAAGCGGAAATGTGGGACAAATTATTGAAGCGCAAATGTGGTACAACTTGTTAAAGTTTAAGCATTGAATCAAAGGAGGTGGCGCGTATCAATTACAGAAGAATTTCAGAAATTTTATTCCCTGTCACCTATGCAGAGCAGGAGTTTATTCACGTCTAAAATTGTATAATGTCAACCCAAGAATGTAACAGAAAAATTTGTGAAATTTATTAACCTGTCTAGTTGGTAGAGCAGGGGTCTATGAATAGAAAAAAAAATTTAGCACCCAAAAATGATAAAGAAAAATTATTGAAATTTATTAAGCTGTCAACTAGGTAGAGGAGGAGTATATCACACACAAAAATTTGTGAATTTTACCCGACAATGTAACAAATTTGTTTTGTTTTACCGGTCTACTAGGTATAGCAGTGGTACATCACACCTAAAAATTGGTGAATTTCACCAGAAAATGTAACTGACAAAGTAGTGAAATGACATAGCAGTGGTACATCATAAAAAAAATACGTGCAAATAAAATAAAAAAAAATTGATTTATGAGGTGGAGTTCCATATGGAGTAGGAGTTTGAGGAGGCGGTGGACGCAGCGGTGTAGGTGGAAGCGGTGGTGGAGGAGGACGAAGTAGCCAACTAAGGTTTTTGGTTTTAATTTATTTTTTTAAATTAGGGAACACTCCAAAAGAGTGTGAAATATCCAAAATACAAGAATGAACAATTGCGCTGCAGTATAACAATTGCTGGTTAGTGCCAATATACATGTCTATTCTGCACAAGGTACGGACAAGTCCTGTGGGATCCATGCCTGGTTCATTTTAATCAACGTGAGCTTGTCCACATTGGCTGTGGACAGGCGGCTGTGCTTTTCTGTGATGACGCCCCCTGCCGTGCTAAACACACGTTCAGATAATACACTGGCTACAGGGCAGGCCAGCACCTCCAAGGTGTAAAGGGCAAGCTCAGGCCATGTACCCAATTTGGAGACCCAGAAGTTGAAGGGGGCAGACCCGTCATTCAGTACGTGTAGGCGTGTGCACACATACTGCTCCACCATGTCGGTAAAATCCTGCCTCCTGCTAAGACGTTCCATATCAGCTGGTGGTGCTGGTTGTTGTGGCGAGCTGACAAAGCTTTTCCACATTACGGCCATGCTAACCCTGCCTTCTGAGGTGCTGGCGGTGCCCCAACTGCGTTGGCGACCTCTTGCTCCTCTTCTGCCTTCGCCTTGTTCCCCCGCTGTCAGATGGGAATGCCACAAGCAGTGCGTCTACCAGCGTGCGCTTGTACTCGCACATCTTACAATCACGATCCAGTGACGGAATTAAGGATAGTACGTTGTCCTTGTAACGGGGATCCAGTAGCGTGGTCACCCAGTAATCAGCACAAGTTAGAATGTGGGCAACTCGGCGGTCGTTGCGGAGACATTGCAGCATGTAATCGCTCATGTGTGCCAGTCTGCCCAGAGGCAACGAAAAGCTGTCCTCTGTGGGAGGTGTATCGTCTGTGTCCTCTGTATCTCCCCAGCCACTCACCAGTGATGGCCATGAGCTGGTCTGGGTGCCACCCTGCTGTGAACATGGTTCTTCCTCCTACATCTCCTCCTCCTCCTCATCCTCCACCTCCTCATCCTCCAGAACTGTGCCCTGGCTGGACAATTGTGTACCTGGCGTTTGTGGGTGCAGGAACTGATCCTCGGAGCCACTTGGAAATGACTGGCCGGAAACCCTACGAAATTAGCCCTCTTCCTCCTCCTCCTGTGCCACATCATCTTCCATCATCGCCAGGAGCGTTTTTTCAAGGAGGCATAGAAGTGGGATAGTAACGCTGAAAACGGCGTTATCGGCACTGGCCATGTTGGTGGAGTACTCGAAACAGGGCAACAAGGAACACAGGTCTCGCATGGAGGCCCAGTCACTGGTGCTGAAGTGGTGCTGTTCCGCCGAGCGACTCACCCGTGAGTGCTGCAGCTGAATCTCCACTATCGCCTGCTGTTGCCTTGTGGGCACATCGCATATGAGGCGGTGAGCGGGAAGGCCGAAGTTACGCTGCAGCGCTGACAGGCGAGCAGCAGCAGGGTGAGAACGCCGAAAGCGCGCACAGACGGAAAGCGCACACTTTATGCAGCAGCTCTGACATATCAGGGTAATTTTTAAGGAATCTCTGCACCACCAAATTCAGCACATGCGCCAGGTAAGGGATATGCGTCAAACCGGCTAGTCCCAGAGCTTCTACGAGATTTTGCCCATTATCGCACACCACCAGGCCTGGCTTGAGGCTCAGTGGCACCAACCACTCATCGGTCTGTGGTTCAAGCAGCGTCCACAGCTCCTGCGCGGTGTGGGGTTTGTCCCCCAAACAGATCATTTTTAAAACTGCCTGCTGTCGTTTACCCCTGGCTGTGCTGAAGTTGGTGGTTAAGGTGTTATGCTGACCGGATGAGGAGCTGGTAGAGGATGAGGAAGCAGAGTAGGAGGACTAAGCAACAGGAGGCAAACTGAAGTGCCCTGCAATCCTCGGTGGTGGAAGGACATGCGCCAAACTGCTATCCGCCTCAGACACAGCCGCCTTTACCCAGTGTGCTGTTATGGAGATATAACATCCCTGACCGTGCTTACTGGTCCACGTATCCGTAGTGAGGTGCACCTTGCCACAGATGGCTTTGCACAGTGCACACCTGATTTTGTCCCCTACTTGGTTGTGCAGGGAAGGGATGGCTCGCCTCATAAAGTAGTGGCGGCTGGGCACGATGTACTGTGGGACAGCCACCGGCATATGGCCTTTAAAACTATCCGTCTCCACCAGACGGAATGACAGCATTTCAAAGGCCAGTAATTTTGAAATGCTGTCATTCAGGGCTAGTGATCGCGGGTGGGTAGGGGGGTACTTCCTCTTCACCCCTAGTGTTTGAGAGATGGAGAGCTGAACGCTTCCGTGGGACATTGTGGAGATGTTTGGAGACCCAGGCTGTGGTGTTGCTGGCCTGTCAGATCCTATGTTTGCGGGGTGGCAGGTGGCACTGTCACTCCAGAGGTGGATGAAGAGGCCGAGACTGCAGCAGAAGAGGAAGCAGGAGGAACCACAGACCTTGGTTTTTGAGGTGGCTACTCCACTGCAGCTCGTGCTTTGCACTTAAATGCCTGGTCATGCAGGTTTTGCTCAGTTTGAGAACGTTTATGCCTCGCTTCAGGCTCTGATTGCACAGCGTGCAAACCACTCGTGTCTTGTCTTCAAGCACATTGTCTGAAGAACTGCCACGCCAGGGAACTCCTTGGAGCTGGCTTTTGTGTGCTCGGTCCCTTGATGCAGTGGGCAGTAGCAGGTGTACGGTCTACAGGACAGCCGCTCCGCTTTTGCACCCTGCTCCCTCTTCTGCTGTGCTGGTGGCTCTGTAGGACCACCGCCACTTCCTCCGAACTACATAGGTCACTCGCATGACCTTGATTCCATGTGGGGTCGAGGACCTCATCGACCTCCACATCATCTTCCACCCAGTCTTCACCCCTGCCCTCCTTGTCGGTCTGCACACTTTCGAAAGCCCCAGCAGTTGGCACCTGTGTTTCGTCATCATCCGAGACGTGCTGCAATGGTCCTCCCATGTACTCATCTTGAAAGATAAGTGGTTTTGCATCGGTGCACTCAATCTCTTCCACTTCTGGGGCAGGGCTAGGTAGATGGCCCTGGGAAACACTGCTAACAGAGACATCAAAAAGCAGAAGAGACTGCTGCATGACTTGGGGCTCAGACTGCTTGGCTGATTTGCAAGGGGGTGAGGTGAAAGACTGATGGACATTGGCTGCAGGTGCCAACTGTGGTCTTTCAGCATGAGACTAAGTGGGAGACAATGTGAAGGAACTGGAGCCACTGTCAGCAACCCAATCTACTATCGCCTGTACTTGTTCAGGCCTCACCATTCGTAGAGCCGCATTAGGCCCGACCAAATACCGCTGCAGGTTCTGTCGCCTACTCGCACCTGAGGAAGGGGTTTCACTTGTGCGTGTAGCTGGCACAGATCGACCGCGTCCTCTCCCTGCAACAGGAGCTCCATCAGCAGCACCACGACCTGAGCCACGTCCCTTATTTGACGCTCTCCTCATATTTCTCAAATTTAGGATCTTGCCCTAAATGGGTGTTTAATTAATAGTAGAATAGAACGACAGTATGTACAGCGTGTATCTCACACGCCCTGAACCAGACTAGGCCTCAATTAAATGTGTTTGCCTAAAATGGCTGTATTTCAAATACCTGAATAAAACTGTATTTAAAGGGAATTTCAAACGTCTTGATGATGTAAGGGCCAACAATTGTGTATTTTGCCCAAAAACTGGTGTTTTATTAATAGAACAAAATAACCCCTGTATATACAGGGTGTATCTCACATGCCCTGACCCACACTTGGCCGCAATTAAGATTTGTGCACCAAATGGTGGTATTTCAAATATCTGACTAGAACCCCTGTATTTAAAGGGTGTATCTCACAAAGACATCTTCAGCAAAGGCTGCCAACTAAATTTTTTTGGCCCAAACTGGTGTTAGTTTATTAACTGAATATGACAGCAGTATATAACCTTGGAATTTCAAAAGTCTTGATGCTGCAAGAGCTGTAAAATGGTGTATTTTGGCCGAAAAGTGTTTTTAAAAACCCAGAATATGAAAAAACAGAATATGAAAGCTGTATATATTAAACTTGAATTTCATACTTGCTGTAAAATAGTGTTTTTTGGCAAAAAAAAGTGTGTTTTTAAAAACCTAGAAAATTATGGCTGTATTTCTAGCTTAAATTGCACACTGACTAATCCAGATGTTGTATATTG
The DNA here is from genome assembly GCF_905171765.1 of Bufo bufo. Lineage (NCBI taxonomy): Eukaryota > Metazoa > Chordata > Amphibia > Anura > Bufonidae > Bufo > Bufo bufo. The sequence goes on along the minus strand of NC_053390.1, from coordinate 820,811,883 downwards.
CCAAAAAAAGGTTTGGGAGGGGGGCCGCACTGGCCACCAATGAGTTAAATACAGGGGAGGGAGGGAGGGGGGTCACACTGGCCACCAATGAATGTACAGTAATGCAGGGGAGGGAGGGGGGGCACACTGGCCACCAATTAAAACTGGGGAGGGAGGGGGGTGTGCCCTCTGCTGCCTGGCAGCACCTGATCTCTTACAGGGGGCTATGATACGCACAATTAACCCCTCAGGTCCAGCACCTGAGAGGTTAATTGTGCGGATCACAGCCCTCTGTAAAAGATCGGGTGCTGCCAGGCAGCAGAGGGAAGTCATGTACACAGTTCGTAGTATATTCTAACTTGAAGCGTCCCTATCACTATGGGAACGCCTCTGTGTTAGAATATACTGTCGGATCTGAGTTTTCACAGCTCTGAAAAAGATTTTATGCAGACGGATCTGCGGACCCGTCTGTGTGAAAGTAGCCTACGGCCACGGATCATGTGTGCATCCGTGTTTTTTCACAGACCCATTAACTTGAATGTGTCCGTGAACCGTTGTCCGTCAAAAAAAAGGACAGGTCATATTTTTTTGACGGACAGGAAACACGGATCACGGCCGCGGATGAACAACGGTGCATTTTCCGAGTTTTCAACTGACCCATTGAAAGTCAATGGGTCCGCAGAAAATCACGGAAAACGGAACAACGGCCACGGATGCACACAACGGTCGTGTGCATGAGGCCTTAGAATGACCCAAAAGCTCATATGCAGTGCTGGTGGACTGAGGTTGCATAAAATGGCCGCCGCCGCCTACCTAACTAACAGACAGATAAAAGTTATTTTTTTTCGGTTAATGGGCTCAGGGCAGGGTAAAAAGATTGTGCCCTGCACCCACACAACTGAATGTATGTAGATCGCTGAGTTAGATTCTCTCCTATTCTCTCCTTGAAATCACAAGTCCAGCAGCATCCTCTCCCTACACTTGTAACAGCAGAGTGACATGCAGCGCTACGTGACTCCAGCTTATATAGAGGCTGGGTCACATGCTGCTCTGGCCAATCACAGCCATGCCATTAATAGGCATGGCTGTGATGGCTTCTAAGGTCAGACAGTTAAACGCTTGTTGATTGGAGGCTCTGCAGCCTTTCAAAAAGTGCCAGGAAAGCGTCGAACACTAGGGTTGAGCGAACACGAACTGTAAAGTTCAGGTTCGTACCGAACTTTTGGATTTTTGGACCCCGGACCCGAACCCGAACATTTCTGTAAAAGTTCGGTTTCGGAGTTCGGCGCTTTCTTGGCGCTTTTTGAAAGGCTGCAGAGCAGCCAATCAACAAGCGGTTAACTGTCTGACCTTAGAAGCCATCACAGCCATGCCTACTAATGGCATGGCTGTGATTGGCCAGAGCAGCATGTGACCCAGCCTCTATATAAGCTGGAGTCACGTAGCGCTGCACGTCACTCTGCTGTTACATGTGTAGGGAGAGGATGCTGCTGGACTTGTGATTTCAGGGAGAGAATTGGAGAGAATCTAACTCAGCGATCTACAGAGAAATAGTTGCGTGGGTGCAGGGCACAATCGTTTTACCCTGCCCTGAGCTCATTGACCAAAAAAAAAAAAAAACTTTTATAATTCTGTTAGGTGGGTGGCGGCCATTTTATGCATGCTCAGTGCACCAGCACTGCATCTGAGCTTTTGGGACATTGCAAATCACCATTTTTTTTGGCAAGCTACAACATCTGTAATAGTCAGTGTGCAATTTAAGGTAGAAATACACCCATCATTTTCTGGGGTTTTAAAAACACACTTTTTTGCCAAGAAAATGTATTTTCCTGATCTGCAAGTGTTAAATTCAAGTTTAATATATACAGCTTTCATATTCTGTTACCAAAAAAAAACTTTTTGGGCAATCTACAACATCTGGATTAGTCAGTGTGCAATTTAAGCTAGAAATACACCCATCATTTTCTGGGGTTTGAAAAACACACTTTTAAAGAAAAAATACAAAACAGTATTTTTCTGATCTGCAAGTGTTAAATTCAAGTTTAACCGCCTCCGGACCGCCTAACGCAGGATCGAGTTCCGGAGGCGGCTCACTCAGGCAGAGTCACGTATATACGCTTCATCTCGCGAGACGTGAGATTTCCTGTGAACGCGCGCACACAGGCGCGCGCGTTCACAGGAACTGCAGGTAAGCGAGTGGATCTACAGCCTGCCAGCTGAGAAATATCTTGGCAAAAGACAACTTTGTATAAAAAAATGGTAAAAGTTGTCTTTTGCCAAGATATTTCTCTCACCCAGCATGGGTATATGTAAAATGACACCCCAAAACACATTCCCCAACTTCTCCTGAATACGGAGATACCACATGTGTGACACTTTTTTGCAGCCTAGGTGGGCAAAGGGGCCCACATTCCAAAGAGCACCTTTCGGATTTCACAGGTCATTTTTTACAGAATTTGATTTCAAACTCCTTACCACACATTTGGGCCCCTAGAATGCCAGGGCAGTATAACTACCCCACAAGTGACCCCATTTTGGAAAGAAGACACCCCAAGGTATTCGCTGATGGGCATAGTGAGTACATGGAAATTTTTATTTTTTGTCACAAGTTAGTGGAATATGAGACTTTGTAAGAAAAAAATAAAAATAAAAAAAATCATCATTTTCCACTAACTTGTGACAAAAAATAAAAAATTCTAGGAACTCGCTATGCCCCTCACGGAATACCTTGGGGTGTCTTCTTTCCAAAATGGGGTCACTTGTGGGGTAGTTATACTGCCCTGGCATTCTAGGGGCCCAAATGTGTGGTAAGGAGTTTGAAATCAAATTCTGTAAAAAATGGCCAGTGAAATCCGAAAGGTGCTCTTTGGAATGTGGGCCCCTTTGCCCACCTAGGCTGCAAAAAAGTGTCACACATGTGGTATCTCCGTATTCAGGAGAAGTTGGGGAATGTGTTTTGGGGTGTCATTTTACATATACCCATGCTGGGTGAGAGAAATATATTGGTCAAATGCAAACTTTGTATAAAAAAATGGGAAAAGTTGTCTTTTGCCAAGATATTTCTCTCACCCAGCATGGGTATATGTAAAATGACACCCCAAAACACATTCCCCAACTTCTCCTGAGTACGGAGATACCACATGTGTGACACTTTTTTGCAGCCTAGGTGGGCAAAGGGGCCCATATTCCAAAGAGCACCTTTCGGATTTCACAGGTCATTTTTTACAGAATTTGATTTCAAACTCCTTACCACACATTTGGGCCCCTAGAATGCCAGGGCAGTATAACTACCCCACAAGTGACCCCATTTTGGAAAGAAGACACCCCAAGGTATTCGCTGATGGGCATAGTGAGTACATGGAAATTTTTATTTTTTGTCACAAGTTAGTGGAATATGAGACTTTGTAAGAAAAAAATAAAATAAAATAAAATCATCATTTTCCGCTAACTTGTGACAAAAAATATAAAATTCTAGGAACTCGCCATGCCCCTCACGGAATACCTTGGGGTGTCTTCTTTCCAAAATGGGGTCACTTGTGGGGTAGTTATACTACCCTGGCATTTTCCAGGGGCCCTAATGTGTGGTAAGTAGGTAAATGACCTGTGAAATCCTAAAGGTGCTCTTTGGAATGTGGGCCCCTTTGCCCACCTAGGCTGCAAAAAAGTGTCACACATGTGGTATCGCCGTATTCAGGAGAAGTTGGGGAATGTGTTTTGGGGTGTCATTTTACATATACTCATGCTGGGTGAGAGAAATATCTCTCTAAAAGACAACTTTTCCCTTTTTTTTTTTATACAAAGTTGGCATTTAAAAGAGATATTTATCTCACCCAGCATGGGCATGTGTAAAAAGACACCCCAAAACACATTGCCCAACTTCTCCTGAGTACGGCGATACCACATGCGTGACACTTTTTTGCAGCCTAGGTGGGCAAAGGGGCCCACATTCCAAAGAGCACCTTTAGGATTTCACAGGGCATTTTCTACACATTTTGATTTAAAAAAACTTCTTACGCATTAGGGCCCCTAAAATGCCAGAGCAGTATAACTACCCCACAAGTGACCCCATTTTGGAAAGAAGACACCCCAAGGTATTTCATGATGGGTATAGTGAGTATATGGAAGTTTTTATTTTTTGTCACAAGTTAGTGTAATATGAGACTTTGTAAGAAAAAAAAAAAAATCAGCATTTTCCGCTAACTTGTGACAAAAAAATAAAAAGTTCTATGAACTCACTATGCCCATCAGCGAATACCTTAGGGTGTCTACTTTTTTCCGAAATGGGTCATTTGTGGGGGTTTTCTACTGTCTGGGCATTGTAGAACCTCAGGAAACATGACAGGTGCTCAGAAAGTCAGAGCTGCTTCAAAAAGCGGAAATTCACATTTTTGTACCATAGTTTGTAAACGCTATAACTTTTACCCAAACCATTTTTTTTTTTACCCAAACATTATTTTTTATCAAAGACATGTAGAACAATAAGTTTTTTTTGAAAAATTTTACAACTGAAAGGGAAAAATGTCATTTTTTTGCAAAAATTTCGGTAAATTTCAATTAATAACAAAAAAAGTAAAAATGTCAGCAGCAATGAAATACCGCCAAATGAAAGCTCTATTAGTAAGAAGAAATATTAGTGAGAAGAAAAGGAGGTAAAATTCATTTGGGTGGTAAGTTGCATGACCGAGCAATAAACGGTGAAAGTTGTGTAGTGCAGAATTGTAAAAAGTGGTCTGGTCATTAAGGGTGTTTAAGCTACGGGAGCTGAGGTGGTTAATATATACAGTTTTCATATTCTGTTACCAAAAAACACTTTTTTGGCAATCTACAACATCTGGATTAGTCAGTGTGCAATTTTAGCTAGAAATACACCCATCATTTTCTGGGGTTTGAAAAACACACTTTTAATGATCTGCAAGTGTTAAATTCAAGTTTGACCGCCTCCGGACCGCCTAACGCAGGATCGCGTTCCGGAGGCGGCTCACTCAGGCAGAGTCACGAGTCGCGAGACGCGAGATTTCCTGTGAACACGCGCACACAGGCGCGCGCGTTCACAGGAACTGCAGGTAAGCGAGTGGATCTACAGCCTGCCAGCTGGCAGGCTGTAGATGCAATCTTTAACCCCTAACAGGTATATTAGACGCTGTTTTGATAACAGCGTCTAATATACCTGCTACCTGGTCCTCTGGTGGTCCCTTTTGCTTGGATCGACCACCAGAAGACACAGGCAGCTCTGTAATAAGTAGCACCAAGCACCACACTACACTACACCCCCCCTGTCACTTATTAACCCCTTATTAACCCCTGATCACCCCATATAGACTCCCTGATCACCCCCTGTCATTGATCACCCCCCCCTGTCATTGATCACCCACCTGTAAGGCTCCATTCAGACGTCCGTATGTGTTTTACGGATCCACGGATCCATGGATCGGTTCCGCAAAACACATACGGACGTCTGAATGGAGCCTTACAGGGGGGTGATCAATGACAGGGGGGTGATCACCCCATATAGACTCCCTGATCACCCCCTGTCATTGATCACACCCCTGTCATTGATCACCCCCCTGTAAGGCTCCATTCAGACGTCCGTATGTGTTTTACGGATCCACGGATCCATGGATCGGATCCGCAAAACACATACGGACGTCTGAATGGAGCCTTACAGGGGGGTGATCAATGACAGGGTGGTGATCACCCCATATAGACTCCCTGATCACCCCCCTGTCATTGATCACCCCCATGCAAGGCTCCATTCAGACGTCCATATGTGTTTTGCGGATCCGATCCATGGATCCGTAAAACACATACGGACGTCTGAATGGAGCCTTACAGGGGGGTGATCAATGACAGGGTGGTGATCACCCCATATAGACTCCCTGATCACCCCCCTGTCATTGATCACCCCCCTGTAAGGCTCCATTCAGAATTTTTTTGGGCACACGTTAGTGGAAATAGATTTTTTTTTTTTTTCTTACAAAGTCTCATATTCCACTAACTTGTGACAAAAAATAAATTCTCACATGAACTCACCATACCCCTCTCGGAATCCAAATGCGTAAAAATTTTTTGACATTTATATTCCAGACTTCTTCTTATGCTTTAGGGCCCCTAAAATGCCAGGGCAGTATAAATACCCCACATGTGACCCCATTTTAGAAAGAAGACACCCCAAGGTATTTTGTGAGGGGCATGGCGAGTTCATGTAAAATTTTATTTTTTGTCACAAGTTAGTGGAATATGAGACTTTGTAAGAGAAAAAAAAAATAAAAAATCATTTTCCGCGAACTTGTGCCAAAAAAAAAAGATTCTAGGAACTCGCCATGCCCCTCACGGAATACCTTGGGGTGTCTTCTTTACAAAATGGGGTCACATGTGGGGTATTTATACTGCCCTGGCATTTTAGGGGACCTAAAGCTTGAAAAGTAGTTTGGAATCCAAATGCGTAAAAAATGACCTATGAAATCGTAAAGATTCTCATTGGAATTTGGACCCCTTTGCCCACCTAGGCTGCAAAAAAGTGTCACACATGTGGTATCGTCGTACTCAGGAGAAGTAGGGCAATGTGTTTTGGGGTGTATTTTCACATATACCCATACTGTGTGTGAGAAATATCACTGTAAAGGACAACTTTTAAATTTTTTTTATACAAAGTTGTCAATTTACAAAGATATTTCTCTCACCCAGCATGGGTATATGTAAAAAGACACCGCAAAACACATTGCCCTACTTCTCCTGAGTACGGCGATACCACATGTGTGACACTTTTTTGCAGCCTAGGTGGGCAAAGGGACCCACATTCCAAAGAGCACCTTTAGGATTTCACAGGGCATTCTTTACACATTTTGATTTCAAACTACTTCTCAAGCATTAGGTCCCCTAAAATGCCAGGGCAGTATAAATACCCCACAAGTGACCCCATTTTGGAAAGAAGACACCCCAAGGTATTCCGTGAGGGGCATGGCGAGTTCCTAGAATTTTTTATTTTTTGTCACAAGTTAGTGGAATATGGAATATTTGGCCCAAATAAGTGTTTGTTTAACAACTGAATTTGACAGCAGTATATAAGCCTGTAATTTCACACGTGCTGATGCTGCAAGGCCTGAAAATAGAGTTTTTTGTCAAAAAAAGTGTGTGTTTTTAAAACCCAAGAAAATGGTGCATTTCATCCCTTTTCCTGGTTTGCCCAATGCTAAGACGCTGGCGCAGGCATTTATTGACCACATTGTCAAATTGCATGGTATTCCTTCAGACATAGTCTCTGATAGGGGCACGCAGTTTGTTTCCAGATTCTGGAAGGCTTTCTGTTCTCGCTTGGGGGTTCGGTTGTCATTCTCTTCTGCTTTCCACCCGCAGTCGAATGGCCAGACAGAGCGCGTCAATCAGAATCTGGAGACATATCTGCGCTGTTTTGTGGCGGAGAATCAGGAGGATTGGTGTTCTTTTTTGTCCCTTGCTGAGTTCGCTTTAAATAACCGTCGTCAGGAGTCCTCTGATAAGTCACCATTTTTTGGTGCATATGGGTTTCATCCGCAGTTTGGGACTTTCTCGGGAGAGGGGTCTTCTGGTTTACCTGATGAGGACAGATTCTCCTCGTCTTTGTCATCTATTTGGCAAAAGATTCAGGATAATCTAAAGAGCATGAGTGAGAGATATAAGCGTGTGGCAGATAAGAGATGTGTGCCTGGTCCGGACCTGAATGTTGGTGATCTGGTGTGGTTGTCTAACAAGAATATCAAATTGAAGGTTCCCTCCTGGAAGTTGGGTCCTAGGTTTATTGGGCCTTACAAGATCCTGTCTGTCATCAATCCTGTTGCCTACCGTCTTGATCTTCCTCAGACTTGGAAGATCCATAATGTTTTTCATAAGTCCTTATTGAAACCTTATGTTCAACCTATTGTACCCTCGCCTTTGCCTCCTCCTCCGATTATGGTTGATGGAAATCTTGAATTTCAGGTCTCTAGGATTGTGGATTCTCGTCTTGTCCGCGGTTCCCTCCAGTACCTCGTTCATTGGAAGGGTTATGGTCCTGAGGAGAGGATGTGGGTCCCAGTGACGGACATTAAGGCCACTCGTCTCATCAGGGCTTTCCATAGGTCCCATCCTGAGAAGGTGGGCCCTGAGTGTCCGGAGTCCACTCGTAGAGGGAGGGGTAATGTCACAACCAGACAGTTGAGAAGCTCTGACAGGAGCTTTCCAGATCATCCTCCTTGAGTTTATTTGTTTTGGTTAAGTTCCTCATCTCTTTAGTCTCTCAGCTGTCATGCAGTTGGACTGATTGCTTCCCTTTAAGTTCCTCCCCATGATGCATTAGGTTGCGGCTTATACAACTTCCTGGAGTGTGTGTGCTTGCTGTTTCTATTTCCCAGTCCTCTGCAAGATAAGTGATGTTTCTTTATTTGTGATTTTCTGTCTGCTGGATTTTCACGTGACCCTGACTCCCTCCGTGTCTAGTGTAGGGAGCCGGTGGTCGTGTCCCCTCACTATTGTAGGGTCTTCAGGTATTAGATAGCCGAGGTACGTGGATATGCGCCCATCCACCTTTGGGGTGTTCGCATAGGCTGAGCAATTAGGGAGAGTGGCAGGTCTCATGTAGGGGTCTCCCTTTTGTTCCTTAGTTGTGGATCCAGTGAGTCATTATTGTATTGCATTGTCTTGTTTCCTGTACACCATCCGTGACAACACCATGTTGAAAGCAATACGCCTGCTGGGATTACTTTTACACATTTTTAGACCTGGTGTGAGTGGGGAAAAGTATCAGATTGCGGAGAAACTAACCACTGTCCCGCAATCGTGGCCAGAAATACGCCTAATTTAAGCGGATTTCTGTTTAATAAATGAACCTCTATGTTCCTCATTTACTATGCTAATATATAAAATAGTAATTAGTGTGTCTTACAATAAACAGGGTAGCGGACGACTGTATCTTTGACTGATATCTTTAAATACTGGACCAAAGTCTAGTAAGGTAGTGAATGGTATTTCCCTGAATGATGATGAGAAATAGTAGGCCGAAAGCAATGTCGGTGAATCTGAAGGCACTTCAAATGTAAATTTATTTTCGGTTTGGATTATAAGGTCCGAAATCCGTGTCGGTGCATTTCCAGAAAGTTCAAATTAATTTTTAAGTTTGGGAAAATAGCTAGAGATGAGCGAATCGAAGCTGTCTAAGTGGAATTTGATCAGAATTTTAGGAAAAATTTGATTTCATACAAATGCGAATTTCCTCAAGCTTCGTGGTAACGAATCGCATTTTTCCCAAAATGGCGGCTGCACATGTGAGGACATGAAAAAAGGAAGTCTGGGAAGACGGGATCACCCAGACTGACATGCATGCAGCCAATCAGCAGCCAGCCAGCCCTGTGATGTCACAGCCCTATAAATACGGCGGCCATCTTAGAGTCAGACATTTTCCAGCGTTCTGAGTGCAGGAATAGACATGAGAAGGCGTTAGGGAGAGCAATTGGAAAAACCTTATTGTCAAAAGAAAAACTCAAAAAACAATTTATAAGTGCAGAGAAAGGATAGGGAGGAATCACTTCACAGCATGTTAGTGCAGGGAGAGACGTCAGCAGGCGATAGTGACAGTGCTAGAAAAGCGATTGACAATTGCAGGAAAAGATTATTTGGGGATCCAAATAGCCATTATACAGCTCTGTCATTCCAGCAATTTGTTGTTATTGGGGTGCAAGTGCTATGTTGAAAAGCCTTTAGTGGCCTATTTTAGTACAAAAAGAAAAATATACACGCACTTCACTGTTGTAGTTATTTGTGGCGAAAGCGTTTAGTAGTCTATTTCAGTACAGAAAAAAATATGCACGCACTTCACTTCTGCAGTTATATGTGGTGATAGCGTTTATTGGCCTATTTCAGTACAAAAAGAGAAATATATACACAATTCACTTTTGCAGTTATTTGCGCTGAAAGCGTTTAGTGTCGTATTTCAGTGCTATAAGAGAAATATATACGCAATTCACTTTTGCAGTTGTTTGCACTAATAGCATTTATTGGCCTCTTTCAGTGCAAAAATAGATATATATACGCAGTTTACCTCTGTAGGTATATGTGGTAATTAGTGATGAACAAACATCGGCCAGGACTGTTCGCGATCGCTCTAAAATGTTCGCGAACTGCAAGGTCGCAGCGGGCCCCATTCACTTTAATGGCAGGCGAACCTGAAAAACCTTCAACTCATATTTGCAGCCACCAAATACTTAGTAGAAGTGCACAAATAGTCCCACAACATGGACAGTGACAGTGACAAAAATTCCCACAAAAAATATGTGTCTTAATCAGGGGACATTTTTTATGCATCTTAAAGTGAAATTCTCTGAAATGTGCCCAGTTGGAGCCTAGAAAATTTATATTTTAGGTCACAGGAGTACGAGCCTTAAAAATAAGGCATTCACCTGACATAAAATAAATTCGGATTATGTGGCTCGAGGAGGTACATTATGCGGTCAATGGATACAAATTTTACTGTGGGCCACTGGACTACAGGCCCCAAACATTAGGCATTCACATGACAGAAAAGATCAAGTGATTATGTGGACGGAGGTATATTACACGGTCAATGGATATGAATTTTACTGCAGGCCAGTACAAATACAGGTCACATACATACAGTATGTTTAAAAGAAATAAAAATATAAAATTGGATTTAAAACATGGCTAACGAAATCCCCCCTTTTGAAAAAAACCCTAATGATAATAGTTGAAATTCGATAACAAGTAGTCATCATCACTGGTGTTGAATTCCTTGGAGGCCGCAACAATTATTCATCTGATCTCAGTACTGTCGTCAGACTGCTGGGTGGCGACTGTTAATACCTCCTCTTCCTGATCCGATGCCAAGAATGGCTGCGCATCGGTAAGGTCTTGGAATGGATGCCAAAATAATTCCTCCGACTCGAGCGGAGGAAATTTGGTCGTTGTAGTGGTGGTGGTGTATTTGGGGGTGCACACAGCAAAGAGTGAAGAGGTTGCAGATACATAGGATGAGGAGGGTACAGAAGCGGAAGGCTGAGTGAGCCACTCAACCAACTCTGGTGACGTAATCGCGCACACATTCTGCAACTTCCTACTTAAGCTTCAGCCTGGTGCACCTGCCCGACCCTACCACCCCTGCGGAATGGCCTGCCTCTTCCTCTGCCTGTCATTTTCAAAATCCCAGCAGCCGTGTCTTGAATATTCGTGATGTTTTATTGCATCAAATCAAAGGTGTCCTCAATCCAGGACGCGTTTCGGCAAGCATGCCTTTATCAACAGATACAGGTATACAAAAATAACCAGGTATATATAATAGAATAACTCCTCCCCTTGTGACATCATGACCACCTCCCATCCACTCAACAGGTGGTGGGAGAGGTGAGCAAACAAACTAAGTATCAATCCAAGTATCAACAGCTGACAAACAAAGTACATGTCTCAAACTGTGTTTCAAAGTGCAAAAAATGTAACAAACCGTATTTTCAGGTGTATGTGATCCCTCAATGGATAATAGATGTCTGAAAAATAATAAAAATATGAATGAATCACATGTCAGATGTGCATAATCTCATAATCCCTGTTAAGGCCCCTCGGATGCAAAGTGTCCAACATATGGATCCAATAGGCCTCTCTACGTAATAGCAGTTTCTTCATGTCCCCTCCTCTCCTAGGTCTTTTAACCTGTTCCAATGCCTGGAACCTCAATTGGGCTATCCCATGTTTGCACTGTTCAAAATGGAATGGGATAGGTAACATCAAATTCTTTGTTCTGATAGTAGATTTATGTTTCCCAATACGATCCCTAATTGTTTGTGTTGTCTCTCCAATATACAATAGACCACAGGGACATTTTATCAAATAGATCACATTAGTGGATTCACACGTAAAAAAACCTTCAATTGAAAAAGGTCGCCCACTATGTGGATGATAAAACGTAGAGCCTCTAATTATATGGGAACATTGAGAACAGTGCAAACACGGGAAAGTGCCCTTACGCTGAGTAGCTAACACCATTTGTTTTAATGTCTTTTTTGTACTCCCAAGTTTGTCCCTCTAACTAGAATTCCTTTTGTTACATATCAAAGGAGGATTCTTAACCCTCCTCTTATGTTAGCTTTCTGTTACTATCCATGATGTTAACGGGTCGGTTTTGACCCGTGTCTTAAATCAGCCATAAAATACCCTCTGAACAATTATTTATCATCCAATTTGTTTCTTACCTCTTGGATACCTTGTTAGGCTTCTTTATCCTTGAAAAGATTGGTTTTAATATTTTTGGTGTGACCCCTTAGACCTTTCTTTTGATAGCATACCTCTCATTTTCAAATTTAAAAAATGGTAAAATAAACCTCAATAGAATATTATAAGTATATAAAAGGTTGTTATGTCACTAGAATGTTTATGAGGAGTATTTGAACACATCTCTTAAATTTTTTTTTTTATATATTTTTTTTAATTTTAATAACATTAACTATAATAACATTGATGGTGTTAGGGTCAATTTTGACCCATATACACTGTGTACAGAATTATTAGGCAAATGAGTATTTTGACCACATCATCCTCTTTATGCATGTTGTCTTACTCCAAGCTGTATAGGCTCGAAAGCCTACTACCAATTAAGCATATTAGGTGATGTGCATCTCTGTAATGAGAAGGGGTGTGGTCTAATGACATCAACACCCTATATTAGGTGTGCATAATTATTAGGCAACTTCCTTTCCTTTGGCAAAATGGGTCAAAAGAAGGACTTGACAGGCTCAGAAAAGTCAAAAATAGTGAGATATCTTGCAGAGGGATGCAGCACTCTTAAAATTGCAAAGCTTCTGAAGCGTGATCATCGAACAATCAAGCGTTTCATTCAAAATAGTCAACAGAGTAGCAAGAAGCGTGTGGAAAAACCAAGGCGCAAAATAACTGCCCATGAACTGAGAAAAGTCAAGCGTGCAGCTGCCAAGATGCCACTTGCCACCAGTTTAGCCATATTTCAGACCTGCAACATCACTGGAGTGCCCAAAAGCACAAGGTGTGCAATACTCAGAGACATGGCCAAGGTAAGAAAGGCTGAAAGACGACCACCACTGAACAAGACACACAAGCTGAAACGTCAAGACTGGGCCAAGAAATATCTCAAGACTGATTTTTCTAAGGTTTTATGGACTGATGAAATGAGAGTGAGTCTTGATGGGCCAGATGGGTGGGCCCGTGGCTGGATTGGTAAAGGGCAGAGAGCTCCAGTCTGACTCGGGCGCCAGCAAGGTGGAGGTGGAGTACTGGTTTGGGCTGGTATCATCAAAGATGAGCTTGTGGGGCCTTTTCGGGTTGAGGATGGAGTCAAGCTCAACTCCCAGTCCTACTGCCAGTTTCTGGAAGACACCTTCTTCAAGCAGTGGTACAGGAAGAAGTCTGCATCCTTCAAGAAAAACATGATTTTGATGCAGGACAATGCTCCATCACACGCGTCCAAGTACTCCACAGCGTGGCTGGCAAGAAAGGGTATAAAAGAAGAAAATCTAATGACATGGCCTCCTTGTTCACCTGATCTGAACCCCATTGAGAACCTGTGGTCCATCATCAAATGTGAGATTTACAAGGAGGGAAAACAGTACACCTCTCTGAACAGTGTCTGGAAGGCTGTGGTTGCTGCTGCACGCAATGTTGATGGTGAACAGATCAAAACACTGACAGAATCCATGGATGGCAGGCTTTTGAGTGTCCTTGCAAAGAAAGGTGGCTATATTGGTCACTGATTTGTTTTTGTTTTGTTTTTGAATGTCAGAAATGTATATTTGTGAATGTTGAGATGTTATATTGGTTTCACTGGTAAAAATAAATAATTGAAATGGGTATATATTTGTTTTTTGTTAAGTTGCCTAATAATTATGCACAGTAATAGTCACCTGCACACACAGATATCCCCCTAAAATAGCTAAAACTAAAAACAAACTAAAAACTACTTCCAAAAATATTCAGCTTTGATATTAATGAGTTTTTTGGGTTCATTGAGAACATGGTTGTTGTTCAATAATAAAATTAATCCTCAAAAATACAACTTGCCTAATAATTCTGCACTCCCTGTATATTTACTTCAAGAAAATAGCCAAAAGTCATATTTTTTTTTTAACATAAAACGTTCATAAACAATGAAAAGCAAGTAATAATACAAAATGTAGACTTGCAAGGTCAAACAAACAACACACAATCAAGCAAGGCAAACCAATAGAAATCAAGTACTAGTTTCAAAGCATCTTTGTGCAAGAACTTGCATGTGTTTGTGTGGGTGTTTTTAGATGCATGTGTGGCAAAAGCTGACACTTTTAGCATGTTCTTTGCAGATATATTTTTTACAGTGGAAGCATAATGTGTGTGTCTTTCTGTCCTTATTGCTGGGGCAGACCTGACACCTCTTTCTTTTAGAATCAGATGGCATCACTGGAGTTGTGCTGTGGCTGTGCTGGTTGATGTTGAGGCAAGGCTAGATGATGATGAGGATGCTGGCACTGATTCTCTTTGTGTTGTTGATGGTGTGGATGGAGTGCTTGATGAACTCTGCATCTGTCTGATCACGGCTGCAGCGATTGGATCTCGAGACACCCGTTTCCTTTGCTCAATGTGTGCCTTGACAAGGGAACTTCCTAGCTCCTTGAGAAATATTCTCCACTTGTTATTTTTTTTTTGTGTTCCAACCTGGGTGGATGTGGGTCCATAACACAAATGCATTGTATGCAGACACATCTAGGATGTTAGAAAACACAGCCATCGGCCATCTTGACATATCTGCCTCTTGACTTGTCCCAGAGACTATCAGTGGCCTCATTATAGGATCTGTACACTCCAACAAGAAGAAGAACACCAATATAAGCATCTAGGCATTCCTCATTTATGTCATTCCACATGTTGCCATGGACTTTTTTTCCTTCAAGGTTTGTCATTGCAATGATCACTTTTTTTAGTGACAATGGCATGAACAGTTCAAAACATGTTTTGATGTCACTTACTCTCGTCACAGCAAACCTTGTGATCCCAGGGGTCATTTTGATTACATCTGCAGCAGCTGCCCTACCATGTAAGTCAGGAGGTTCTGAACTCCAACAGATCTTACCACTTTTGGATTTGAATGTTTCAGCAGGAACAGCAGCAGGTTCAGCACTGGTGGCCTCCTCATCAGACTCATCAGATGTGTCTGTGTATTCTGGTTGATACTCTACTTCATCTTCTGCCTCAGAAACCTGCTCATCCATATCGCTATGCTGCTCTGTGTCCTCTGCCTCATTTTCATCCAAGATATAATCCAGTATTTGGCTTCCTGTAAATCTTCTCACTCTTGCATGCTGCATATTGGAGATGATTACTCTGCAAGTCAGCAACTCTGAAGTGTATTGGTCCTATGTTTCTTTACTTTATTTAGAGAAGCAGACAAGCAGGCAAAGAGATGGGCCCCTCCCTAACTACAGCTCACAGGGCTGAGAGGTGATTGGCTTTCAGTGTTACTAAGCAGAGAGAGTGTTTAGGATTTCAGTTTTGTCACTTATTAGTGTCCTATAATCCTATATTATAACTGGGTCAGAATTGACCCTAACACCATAAACGTCTTAATTTTCACCACAGTATTTTATAATTTAGTGAAAAGGATTTTTTTTCTATTACATTGTTTAAATAGAGGTTCCTGACAAAGTAAAAAAAAATCTTGATGCAATAAACAAATTTATGTGATACTTATAGACATTCAGAACCTGAAAACGGGTCGGTTCTGACCCTAACATAAGAGGAGGGTTAAACTCTTCAATCATAGGATATGGCTTCTCCAACAGATGCCAATGTCTACGTATGACATTATCTAATTTCTGGTTGTAGGGATGAAAACTTGTGTACTAAAGCCACTCTAGGCGATTTAAGCTTAGTTTATCAAAATTATCAGGATTATCAAGTTCCCTTCTTGTTTTACTCAAAATCGAAGGAGGGTAACCCCTTTCCTCAAATCTATCAGTCACCTCGTTAATCCTGGTAAGTTGTATATCTGGATCGGACACAATTCTCTGCACTCGCTGATATTGGGATCTGGGAATAGCCCTCTTAAATGCTGGTGGATGAGCGCTTGAAAAATGAAGAATACTGTTCCTATCAGTATCCTTTCTAAAAAGGTCAGTAGATAGAATACCACATTGGTCCTTATTTACCATGGTATCAAGTGTTAATGATCTGTTTGAAATCTTTACAGTATTCAATATCCTCAGGAAATAATGTTGGACGCAAATGCACTCTGAGGCCCCTCGGGATCCTCTGCACCTTGTGGTATTCCGCCAATGTTCTGGCATGTAACTCATATGATGTAAGTCGTCTGAGTTCACGTTCCCAGTGTCGCTTCTTAAATTCACTGGTAGGAATCCACTAATGTGATCTATTTGATAAAATGTCCCTGTGGTCTATTGTATATTGGAGAGACCACACAAACAATTAGGGATCGTATTGGGAAACATAAATCTACTATCAGAACAAAGAATTTGATGTTACCTATCCCATTCCATTTTGAACAGTGCAAACATGGGATAGCCCAATTGAGGTTCCAGGCATTGGAACAGGTTAAAAGACCTAGGAGAGGAGGGGACATGAAGAAACTGCTATTACGTAGAGAGGCCTATTGGATCCATATGTTGGACACTTTGCATCCGAGGGGCCTTAACAGGGATTATGAGATTATGCACATCTGACATCTGATTCATTCATATTTTTATTATTTTTCAGACATCTATTATGCATTGAGGGATCACATACACCTGAAAATATGGTTTGTTACATTTTTTGCACTTTGAAACACAGTTTGAGACATGTACTTTGTTTGTCAGCTGTTGATACTTGGATTGATACTTAGTTTGTTTGCTCACCTCTCCCACCACCTGTTGAGTGGATGGGAGGTGGTCATGATGTCACAAGGGGAGGAGTTATTCTATTATATATACCTGGTTATTTTTGTATACCTGTATCTGTTGATAAAGGCATGCTTGCCGAAACGCGTCCTGGATTGAGGACACCTTTGATTTGATGCAATAAAACATCACGAATATTCAAGACACGGCTGCTGGGATCTTTCTTTGATTACACGTGGAGATTGCTTCCTATCCCGTGCGGCGTGCAAAGAGAGTGAGTGCCGGCTGATTTCTAAAGTCCCTATAGAAGAGCAGTATTTGTGGAAGAAGGTATATCACACCCCTGCTTCAATCAGTTTTTTTGGGCGGCAACTGGTATATCACACCGGGAGAAATTATTTGTTCCAATAGCGTTTGTCACTATCTGTAGCTGAGGTAACACAGCAAAACCGCAAACAAATGCTGCACTACCTAAATGCACTATATAGAAAGTATATTATTGGTATATAACACCCCTGCCTCAATCTGTTTTTTTTTTGTGGGGTAACTGGTATATTACACCAGTAGAAATTATTTGTTCCAATAGCGTTTGTCACTATCTGTAGCTGAGGTAACGCAGCAAAACCGCAAACAAATGCTGCACTACCTAAATGCACTATATAGAAAGTATATTATTGGTATGATGACGGTTTGATTGGTACCATTTTGGGCAACATTTTGTTAATGATCCAGTTCACAAACTCTCATCCTTGGTCGCTAATCAGAGTGTCCATACAGCCAAGGCAGCAAATAAGGAAGTACAAAACAATTGCTACTGACTTGGCACTCTTATCTGGAACAGCTGTTGCTACAGACCCCATTATAGTCTATGGGGTCCTAAGGGCTCCGTTTGACTCAGTTTGGCGTCAGTTATGTGCCTTTTCCGTCCTTTCCATTCTCCTGCTCCTAAACGGTTGATGTTTCCTGAAGAGGACCGATCATATCAATCCCGACGGCTCCATACTTTTCCAGGCACTTGTATACTGTCAGGGGGCATACTAAAAGGAATGACAGTATAGAATGCTCATAGACTTTGACATGGGAAGAAAATGCCCATAGACTATAATGAAGCCAAACGGAATGCCCATAGAGTATAATGGGAAGCAAAGTATCAGATAATTTGTAGGCAAATCTGCAAAAAATATCAATTTATCCTTTACCACAGATCTTCCCTGTGTATAGTAACATCTTTTCAATTGAAATAACTTTGGATTTTTCTTGTTTTCTATGCAATGACAGGTGAATAGCACAATGGAATGCCCATAGAGTATAATGGGAAGAAAGACGGGCCGTGGAGATGAGAACCATATGACACATGAAATAAATATTTAGCAGCCATACTCTCCAAGCACAGTAGCATTGATCTAAATTGAGATTAGGTGGGATTATCATTATTTTCTATAGAATGCCAAGTGTGAATGACACCAAGAATGCCCATAGACTATAATGAAGCCAAAATAAATGCACCTAGAGTATAATGGGAAGCAAAGTATCAGAAAATTTGTAGACAAATCTGAAAAAAATAGCAACTTATCCTTTACCACAGATCTTCCCCGTGTATAGTAACATCTTATACAATTAAAATAACTTTGGATTTTTCCTGTTTTCTATGAAATGACAGGTGAATAGCACAATGGAATGCCCATAGAGTATAATGGGAAGAAAGATGGGCCATGGAGTCAAGAAGCATATGACACATCAAATAAATCTTTAGCAGGCATACTATCCAAACAAAGTAGCATTGAACTAAATTGAGATTAGTTGGGATTATCATTATTTTCTATGGAATGACAAGTGTGAAGGACACAATGGAATGCCTATAGACTATAATGGGAAGTAAAATATGATTTTATTTGTAGGTTAATCTGTGTTATTTAGCAACATTATTCCCAAAGACTATAATGGGAAGTAAAACGTGACTTGGTGTCTGAACCATTCAACATATCAAGTAAATCTTTAGCAGGCTTACTCTTCAAGTTCAGTGGGATTATTTAAAACTGTGATTAAGTGGGATCATCATTGGTTTCTATGAAATGACAAGGGGAATGACACAATGGAATGCCCATAGACTATAATGGGAAGTAAACTATGAGTTCATTTGCAAGTAAATCTGTGCTATGTAGGAAATTAACCTTTACCGCTAATGTTCCCTGGGTAGAGTAGCATATTGTGAAATGAAAATTACCTTGGATTATAACTGTTTTCTATAGAATGATAAGATAAGATGCCTTTATTGTCACCGTACAATACAATTTAATACAATGTACAATACAATGAAATGTTGTTTGGAGCAATCCTAGATGCCATGGACAGAGGGAAAAAAAAACTGACATTTAAACTAAAGCATTACACTAGAAAAAAAACAAAAACATTGCACTAGAAAGCATTACTATTCACAGTTAACAGTGTTGTGGAAATTTTATTAGGATGTGTATTTAATATATTGTGTATTGTCACCATGTCTCTCAGTGTCAGGGTAAACAATTGGAGTGGATATCTTCCCGTGTATGTCCTGTCACAGCTGCTGGGCGCAGAGGTCTCCGTCGGCGAATGGTCCATGTGCTAAGCACTGGGCTGTGGGCCGGGGGAGACTGATGTGTTCAGCAGAGCAGTGTTTTGTTGGCTGATGTATGGATGCCGGCTTGGGCCCCCGCGCAAGACGCGGATTTATTGGCTTGGCGTGGATGCATTTGTTAAGAGAACAATATATGAAAGGAACGCGCGTTTGTTGTCTCTAGTGCTCCTGATCAGCCGCTGAAGATAATGACGTTGTCCTGTAAATAAACATGCATGAGGATCATAGTAACTTTATCTGGCATTGATCACTGAGCAAGGCTAGATAAAGTTCGCTCCAGTGGTTATTGTATACATGTGTTTGTGAGCTGGCTATGTTCTCATCTTCCTATGTCATCACTTCCTGTATGTCATCACTTCCTGTATGTCATCACTTCCTGTATCCTTGTCTTGGGCCAGCCCCTTTTACACCTTTTGTGAGTAAATAAAAGAAACAGACTGGGCAGGGAGGAGAGGAGTGCCCAGCAAGAATTCAAGCAAGATGGTAACACCTGGGTCTGCCTCTGACTGTGGTTGAGGGAAAGGAGATTACCTATTTCTTTACACAAAGTTTGATGCGAGCAGATTACAACTATTAATATTTATTTACCAGTTTGGCGAGCTTGGAAGGATTCAACAGATTTTTTTCTCTGCACAGCAAGTAAAAGGGAGATAATAGTAAACTATAGTTTTGTCTGCTGCGTCAGAGAAAATTTCTGCTTGTTAAAAGAACATTTTTCGCTCTATTTGTGTAAGGATAAGGTAAGAGTTTTTCCGTTGTGTAGTTTTTGGTGGATCTGAGTTGATTGTACAGAGATTGTGATGTGTGTGCTGAGCAGTACAGGGTATTGTGTTTTTTTTGTAACTTCTTAACTTTTATATTACTGTGATTTTGTAAGAGGCAATTTTATAGAGGTTTATAGAGGCAGCAATTGGTTTTAGTGTTTGTACATTAGAGACAGCATTTAGAGAGTATTTTTATATTGTTAAGCTGTAAATCACCCACAGAGTGGAGGTTTTGCTCTGGTTTCGGGGGTGGGGAACAGGGAATATAGAAACAGTTTCTATTGCTGGATTTTGTAGACACTATCTTGATTTCCTTTGTGTGATGACCATGTGGCTTGTCGGCCATCTTAGTTAGTTTGCTATGGAAAGTGATTTGGTTGTTTTTGCCTGAAATGTTTGTTTTGTCCAGAATAATTATCTTGTATTTTTGTATCTTTCTATGTACAGTTTGATTTTGTTTTGATAAGTTTTGTGCTGGATATCAGTTGAGTGTTCGGTTATGTTATAGTGCAGTGAACAGTCTGATACAGGAATCATTGTGTGAGCATTAGTGGCAGTTTAGTTGTGAAATCGTCCTATAGTTGATGATTCTGCTTAATGTTTGTATATCTGCGGCTGTTACACTGAATTGCCATAATTAATACGGGTATTACAGTGAAGAAAGGAGGTGCTTGGTACCAGTGTTTTGTTTTCTTGTGCAATGGAAAGTATTTTTAAAGAAGTTGCAAAGTTGAATGACACGGCGGCCATTCTTCAGGCTATGCAGGGATCTACTGATCCATGGCTGCAGGCTCAGAATTGTGTAGCAAACCTGATCGGTACCAAAAAATGGCACAAAAGGAAAGGCAAATATGCTCTGACTTTTGCTGCTGGGTGGATAGCGGATAAATATCAGGAGTCTTGTAGGCTGAAGCTGAGTTTGGAAGGAGAAGTGGAAGATTTAAAAGAGGAAATTGTTAAATTGAGAACACTTGTCCAGCAGGCAGCTGAAGCTAGCACTAATTATGAATGTACTGTGAGGTGTAATACTGAGCTGCGCAAGGAAAATGAATGTTTATCTGAAAGCCTGACACATGCACAGGGTGCTGTAAGGGAATTGCCAGAGTTATTGAAACAACCGTTGGAGAGTAATGTGTCTGGGGTTAGAGGCAATGTATGGGCTGTAAGCATGGAGAAGTCTGAGGACTGTGGTTCAGATAGTGGAACCGACTCAGGGATGGAGATGGACAATGTGTCTGACCCTGGAGTTGGAAGTATTAACACAAGGCCAGAAGATTCCTCAGATGAGTCCGTGGTAAGTAGATTCAATACAGATAGTAGTGTGGGATCTAGTCATGCTAGGATGGTTAATGTTTTGCGCCAAGTCAAATCGCCATGTGCCCAGACAAGGTATTGGGCAGGGAGGCAAGCTATTCATTGTTTTGCATGCAGGGAATACGAGCACATTGCACGATATTGTAACGTTGCTGTGGCGGAACCCGCCTCGCCACTGGGCATTGGAGAGTCCTGGCTGCCCGCCTCCTACCTGCTGACTATGGCCCCTGGTAAATTGGTACGTTTGAATGCAATATTTGGGCATGTGGTATTTTATATTGCTGCTACTGGCCCTTTAATGGCCATCCGTGGACATGTTATGACTTTTAGGAACAATGCCCCTTTAAGACTGTGTAGCAGATTGCATTCAGGCTGTCTTTAATATTATGTGTGTTATTATGGGTTCGGTTAAATTGTATTGCTGTGTGTTTTGGACTGTATATATCTTGCTCTTACTGTAACGTTTGCTAGGTTACAGGCATTGATGTTCTGTGCCTCTTCTCCTCCCCCTTTTTCCTGTCCCATTGTTTCTCCAGCAATGTGTTGTCGCAGGGACACCAGTTTAAACCATCTGCTCTGTCCCTCCTCAATATCCCATCAGCCCTTGCTATTGTCCGGCCCCACCCTTCCTTGTACCAGAGTCCTCTAGGTACCCTATTGTATGTAAATTAGGCTGTTAGGGAGTTTAAAGTAGGTGTGCTGTGTCTAAATAAAGTGAGTTCCTGTTTTAACCCTCAAGGTGAAGTGTCGTCACGTGTCGTCTCATTCTTGGGGGAGGATTTATGGTATGCTGTCCCAGTTTGACTGCTAGGAGTGTAAACCTATTCGTGTGGTTTTACTATTCAACTGCCTACAGCATTCATATGCTTGAAGAGGATTTATCTGCTTCTTCGGTTCGGTGATTGTGGTGTCTGCCAGAGTGCTTGGAAACCTCAGGAAACGCTAGGAGCTCTGTCAACGGAGGTACTCATTCTAGGGGTGCCAGGTGATCCGTTACATTGGTGGCAAGCAGTGGGATGGCGTCTTGGTGTGAGAGGAACAACACCCTGGAGACACAGGAATTATTATGGAGCAGCATAGAACCAGCAAGTCCCTGGACAACGCTCGAGGTAGAAAAGGAATGTAACCAGAGGTTACAGAACCTCTTGGCACCACTGGTCAAGCCAATAGGAGAGGCAACCAGGTTAGACTGCAGAGAGAGCGCCCGACAAGAGATGTGGGAATAAACCCTAGAAGGTGTCCAGCGTTGGCGAGGTGAGCGTCTTCCCCTACGGATACCTATGCTGGGAGAACAGGCCCAGGAGGAATTGGTGATGCAACTTAATTCACTGGCATGGAGGGAACTGGGTCTCGATGATGCATACCAAGCGCTACGTTGGTACGCGGTTCAGCGGGTTCCCGGAATGGCCAAATTTGACAAACCCGAGGGCAAGGATTATAATGGCGCTGGCTTATTATGGGGGCCTTTGCAGAACCGGAATTTGGGAGTGCGGCAGAGTCACGGCTTTGGGACATATTTGACTACAGAGAGGCCGTGCTGGATCTCCCTATGGCCGAAGACCTAAGGCCAGACCTGATTGAACTGGCTGTCCAGGAATGGGAACTGGAGCAGGATTACCAGCACCTGGTCAGCTTCAGTCAGTCACCCTATACCCTGCGAGTACCACCAGAGCAGTGGGAGATCGAACAGAATGATGCGGACTTATATGATCAAGTGACACCGCCTGTCTCTAACCTGATGGGACTTATGGACTGTACACCATTGGGAGCGTTGAGTTTCGTTCCCCCTCTCCAACAACTAAGCCCGTCATCAGGAGACCTGCATTCGGTACCTCCTACTCCCCAACCAGCCCCAGAAATGAGGGACCTCACAGACTGGTCCTGGGAAGACCCACAGATGGCAGGTGGAGATGGGACCGAGATCTCTCTACCGGCCCTACAGGGATGCGGGGCAGTTGGCCCAGATCTCCAACTCCAGATGGGGGTAATACAGGGAGAGAAGTGTGTCGTCCTTCCTTCCCAGCAGCAGAGTGCTTTACAGGGAGGGGAGACAGCCGGTTTCACTCGCCAGCGGCAGTGTGAATTACAGGGAGTAGAGACAGCTGGTCTCACTCCACAGCGGCAGTGTGCTTTACAGGGAGGGGAGACAGCTGGTCTCACTCCACAGCGGCAGTGTGCTTTACAGGGAGGGGAGACAGTCGGTCTCACTCCACAGCGGCAGTGTGCTTTACAGGGAGGGGAGACAGTCGGTCTCTCTCCCCAACAGCAGCAGTACCAGGAGGAGGAGGTAAGCAACCCCTCCCCTCCACAGCCAACTCCAAACCAGGTACTGGGGTCAGTAGAGGAGTCGTTAGCCCCCTCTGGCCCCCTCCCAGCAGAAGAGCTGGCATCCGGGCAGAGCGCCGCTAGCCTCTGCTCCACCGACCCCCTTGTTACAGGACTAGCTTGTACCCCCTCTCCCCAGCGGCTGAAAGTGTGTAAGGGAGAGGAGTTTTTTACCCCTTCCCCCCAGCAACAGCTTTGTTCAACCAGGGGAGAGGGCACCCTGGTTACCTTCCCCCCAAGCCATGGATCTACAACTGGGCACAAGCGGCAGGGGGCCATAGGGACAACTACACCCTTTGAGAAAGGCCGGCTGACGGAGGTACTCAGTCTAGGGGTGCCAGGTGATCCGTTACAGTTGCTAATGGCAACAGACACAGGTATGTTAAGTACCCCAGAACCCCACCTAGAAGTGAAGTGGTTTATTCAGCAAGGTGGGGTAATGGTCCCAGACATGCTTCTTTGCAAAGGCAGAGAACCCAGGGACAGCCAAGGTCATTGATTAATGAAGCAGATTTTAAATCACAATATGAACGGTTAAAATTTGAAAATGTGAAGCTCAGAGAGGAAAGAGATCGGTTCTTGGAATTCAGTAGAGTTTCTAATTTTTGTGTGCCAAAGAAGGGTACATTAAGGTCTTTGCAAACCATTTTAACTCTTAAAACCTAATTTAAATAGATTTTTCCCTTCCCCTAGGAAAAAACGGTTTTGGGACCTTGTAATGTTAAATCCTGCTTCTCTGGTAAAATTAATCTAAAGCTGTTTGGGGCTGGGCAAATTAACATTTCAATGACTGGTTGGGTAGAAATTCTCCTGTACGGTTTCAGGTGAACCCTCCAAGACATTGATTTGTTAATTCAGTCCTATACAGTTGTATGTGTTCCAAAGGGTTCTTGTTTTTGTATTTGGGTCTCAGTTTTAAGTTAACATTTACTTTTTACTGAATCTCAAAATATATAGCAAGACTGAAGTTTTCTATGTTGTTTTTTTTACTTTTTAAATTTTTCTTCTTTTGCTAATCCATTTTAATTTTTAGGTTTTATTGTTGTAATCAAGTTTTTTCCTTTTTTATTTTTCAGTTATTTTTATCTATTTTTGTTTGGGTATTTCTTTGACTAATTTACACTTAAATTTTTCTTCTTTTACTAATCCATTTTTATTTTTTAGGTTTTTATTGATGTAATCAAGTTTTTTTTCAGTTTTTCCTTATTTACCAACCCATTTTTATTTTTAGTCTATTATTAATTTTTTCCTTTTTCATATTTTGGCGCTTTTCTCTTTTTCTTTCTTTTTCTCTTTCTTTCCCTCTCTCTTCTCTGTAGATTTGGTTAGGAGTACTGGGGGTCTCATGATATTGTGTGGGAACTACTGTCTGAATTCAAGGTTGCTGCTGAGCGAGAGGTTTTTGATCAGTCACTGCAAAAAGGGCTTTGTGTGCTGTTCAGCTTGACTATATAGAATCATATCGGCAAAGTAAAGTGAGTTGATGAGCTTTTTTTAAGGAGACAAGGTGATATATATCACCCGGGCATACCAATAGCTGTGTGAGTAACCCCATTCCCCACAGGAGTACTGTGTGTTTGTTTCCTGTGCACCCCTCTTCCCCACAGAAGGTACTGTGTGTTTTCTGTGCACCCCTTTTTCCACTCCAGGTCAATTGGAAGCCCTATCCTGTGGTCAGGTCACTA
This sequence comes from Bufo bufo, assembly GCF_905171765.1. NCBI lineage: Eukaryota > Metazoa > Chordata > Amphibia > Anura > Bufonidae > Bufo > Bufo bufo. The sequence continues at coordinate 820,786,352 of NC_053390.1, read as the reverse complement.
TTCAGAGCCAAAACCGAGGCTGGTATATCTCATTAGGAGACTCAGAGGGCTGCCATGTGTCGGCGAGAGCCCTTTTCCTCACACTGATTACTCCTTTTCCTGAGGTCTAACTAGGGTGAACGGAGTCTGTGTGTCGGTGCCAGAAACCCTAGGGCAACTCAGAGGAAAACGAAGGGGAGTAGCAGCCGTCCAGGCGTGTGTCACGGGACAAGTCCTTGTGTAGGTCGCGGGACACTGTAGGATGGACGCACCTACTTTTATAAGGCTCGAGCATGGGTTTAGGGAAATTTAGGAAACAGAAGGGTACCACTTCTGACTATAGGACAGCCAAGCAGTACATGAAATCCATCTATGGAGGAGGAGTTGTTAAGCCCCTCAAAGATTGGCACCAAGAAACTGTAGGTTTAGAGTGGACCATGCCCAAAGAAGGAACCTTCAGACTCCAGAGTCCAAGAGAAGCGCTTTTCTCTTTCTCTTTCTCTCTCTCTATCTCTCTCTCTCATCCCTCCCTCATCTCTCCATCTAACCTTGAGACAATGCACCATGTTTAATCCAGCTTCCCTTCATCCTGGTTTTAAGGACGATGAAAAGTGGTGCCGAAAACAACGATCTTCAAACTTTCTAACCTCTCAAATGTCAATCAATTTCTAACCTAGTAGGGAATTACGTTGAGAACCATCACGACTGCCTTTTCTTTGACGGTACTTGGGTCCGATTTTTGCAAAGAAGGCAAAAATCATGGCCGATCCATGGCCTGAATGTTCCGCTGTAACCCATTTATTCCATCAGGTATGCCCCCAGGCAGCCCCACGGGTTATCACCCGATGTCCACCACCGGGTTCGGGAGTTCCTCCCGGACACAGACTCAATAACCAGTGTTCATTCTAGTCAACCAGATGATTGTGTCGTGCTAAAGAAACATCCAAGGACGGGACTAGAGACGAGATATCTTGGGCCATTCCAGGTGTTGCTGATGACGCCAACCTCTCTGAAGTTCGAGGGACGAGACAACTGGATCCACACCAGTCATTGCAAGAAGCTGCTCAACTTAGTCAAAGAATGAAGAGTATCACTTTTGTTTATTTGTTAGAAGGAGACATTTGCTGATAGCACTGGTTTTACATTCCTAGAGGGTAATATCAGCTATAGGTTTAATATTAGCTCTGGCTCCTGCTCCTCGCTTGTTAATCCTGTATGGGTGTCCGGGCAGCTAGGCGGCCCGTAGATGTGGTAAAGGGCATAAGTTTGTGGGATCCTCCAGTTGTGAGGAAGGTATAATGGTCAACCTTACTAATGAAACCCCCGATCTTTTTAATGACACCCATAGACCAGATTATATCTGCTGGAAAGAAGGGTGTGACGATTCAGACTCAGGGAGCGATCCCTCAGTCTATTCAGTTATTACTGGAAGCCCGTGACTGTCAGAAGTTCTTGTGTGGAGTTGACGGGTCCGTACTATTTCCTATGCGGTTTAGCCGCTTATAAGGTAATTCCCCCTAATGCCAGAGGTTCATGTGTCCTGGTGAAGCTTGTCCCTGTATCTTACGTTGCAGCCGATTGGGAGAAACTGATGGTGTGGAAGGAGGTAAGAAGGGCAGGGAGAGCTGGAAGGGATTTGTTTTCTGGCTGGACGGGATGGGGAGTTGGACTTATGAAGCGATTGAACAATTTCTCGTCCATAGTGGATGAGATGTTCAATGAAACCGTTGAGGCAGTGAGAGAGATCACTGAGAAACATCAGTAGAGCGTCCAAAGGAGGGTTTCTGTGAATTAGATGACGATTATGCCTTACTAGCAGACACCATTGACAAGGGTCAGGCCCATACTGACAGGAGCAGGGCAGAGGCAGAGCTATGACTAGTGAGGGTCATAATCCTTTTTAAAGCTTTGGGAGGTCTTGGGGCTCACTGGTTTTCCATTGGATCCGGGCAAAAGGAAATAGGACATGTACTTATGTTTTTTGTTTCCATTCCTTCTATATACGCCGGAGTGAGATGTTCCTGATGTCTAATCGACCGAGTTACCGAAGAACGAACAACAAGACACCCTGAAGACCAAACCATGGACCAGATGCAGAGGATTCCAAACCAGCCGGTTACCAACGCAAAACACCACCTCCTAAGTCACCTCCCAAAGAAAAGAAGCTACGTGTCAAGATTGACTTTCTGTTTTCCATCATCTGTTTTGTTTTATAGATTCAGGACTTTTCGTAGACAAGACTGTTTTTTTCAAAGAAGAAGATCGAGATTCGTCAAGGGACACTGGGGAGCATATGACAAAGAGGACGGACTGTTGTGGAAATTTTATTAGGATGTGTATTTAATATATTGTGTATTGTCACCATGTCTCTCAGTGTCAGGGTAAACAATTGGAGTGGATATCTTCCAGTGTATGTCCTGTCACAGCTGCTGGGCGCAGAGGTCTCCGTCGGCGAATGGTCCATGTGCTAAGCACTGGGCTGTGGGCCGGGGGAGACTGATGTGTTCAGCAGAGCAGTGTTTTGTTGGCTGATGTATGGATGCCGGCTAGGGCCCCCGCGCAAGACGCAGATTTATTGGCTTGGCGTGGATGCATTTGTTAAGAGAACAATATATGAAAGGAACGCGCGTTTGTTGTCTCTAGTGCGCCTGATCAGCCGCTGGAGATAATGACGTTGTCCTGTAAATAAACATGCATGAGGATCATAGTAACTTTATCTGGCATTGATCACTGAGCAAGGCTAGATAAAGTTCGCTCCAGTGGTTATTGTATACATGTGTTTGTGAGCTGGCTATGTTCTCATCTTCCTATGTCATCACTTCCTGTATGTCATCACTTCCTGTATCCTTGTCTTGGGCCAGCCCCTTTTACACCTTTTGTGAGTAAATAAAAGAAACAGACTGGGCAGGGAGAAGAGGAGTGCCCAGCAAGAATTCAAGCAAGATGGTAACACCTGGGTCTGCCTCTGACTGTGGTTGAGGGAAAGGAGATTACCTATTTCTTTACACAAAGTTTGATGCGAGCAGATTACAACTATTAATATTTCTACAACAACAGCATATATATAGCAAGAGCAAGGTAGGAAGTGCTTATGAGCATATATACACACTGATTCAGACACCACTGCAGATAAGAGATCATCATGGGTTCACGAATGCAGCAGTCACTTTCAGTCTGTGGTAGTTTCTATCCTAGGAAGGGGCAATAGTCTCTGAGCATTTAGGAGACTGATTGTTTTGGGGTAAAAGCTGTTCTTCAGCCTAGGGGTGCGGGCATGTAGGGCTCTAAGACGCCTACCAGAGGGTAGGAGAATGATAAGACTGTGGCCGGGGTGAGTTGGATCCCCACAGATAATTTTTGCCCTGTTGCTGCAGCGAGCAGTGAAGTTGTCATCCAGTGATGGTAACTGAGTACCAGTGATTCTGCAAGCCATTCTGATGATGCGCTTGAGGGTCTTCTTGTCCTCAGAAAAGCAGCCGGAGGACCACACTGTAATGCAGTATGTGATAACAGATTCTATGGTGCACCTGTAAAAATGCAAAGGTGAGTGACATAATGGAATGCCCATAGACTATAATAGGAAGTAAAACGTGACTTGGTGTCTGAACCATTCAACATATCAAATAAATCTTTTGCAGACATGCTCTTCAAATTCAGTGGGATTATTTAAAATTGAGATTAAGTGGGATTATCATTGGTTTGTATGAAATGACAAGAGGAATGACACAATGGAATGCCCATAGACTATAATGGAAAGGAAAATATGAGCTCATTTGCAGGTAAATCTGTGTTATGTAGGACATTAACCTTTACCGCAAATGTTCCCTGGGTAAAGTAGCATATTGTAAAATGAAAATTACCTTGGATTATAACTGTTTTCTATAGAATGCAAAGGTGAATGACATAATGGAATGACTATAGACTATAATAGGAAGTAAAACGCGACTTGGTGTCTGAACCATTTAACATATCAAGTAAATCTTTAGCAGACATACTCTTCAAATTCAGTGGGATTATTAAAATTGAGATTAAGTGGGATTATCATTGTTTTCTATGAAATGACAAGGGGAATGACACAATGGAATGTCCATAGACTATAATGGGACGTAAACTATAAGCTCATTTGTAGGTAAATCTGTGTTTTGTAGGAAATTAACCTTTACTGCAAGTGTTCCCTGGGTAGAGTAGCACATTGCAAATTTAAAACTATCTGGGATTAAAGATGTTTTCTGTGGAATAACATGTGAATGACAGAATGGAATGCCAATACAGTATAATGGGAAGTAAAATGTGATTTGGAGTGTGAACCATTCAACATATCAAATAAATCTTTAGCAGACCTAATCTCCAAGTTCAGTGGGAAATAATAAAGTGGAGATGAAAAGGGATTCAAAGGGTATAATGGAAAGTGGAATAACCCTAGAGAATAATGGAAATATAATTTTTGAACTAAAGACACAACAGCTTTCCTCCCCCTCACCAAATGTAGGATCAGGACTAGGAATGGGCTCTGATTTTGGGGTGGAGGACACATGGGGGCAACTACGGGTCCATGCACACTACGGAATTTCCAAGCTGAGAAATGTAGTTTGGAAATTCCAAATGCGTCCTGCCCCAACTGATTTAGTCGGTGTTTGGGCAGCGCAGCCATTGCCGTTCCCTATAGCTGGCAGTGCATTCCGCTCAATATTCCGCTGAAAGAATGAACATGTTCCTTCTTTCGACAGAGAAATTTCAGTGGAAAGCTTCACCGCTGAAATTCTGTAGTGTGCACTGTGCAGCGGAATCCCATTGATTGCAATGGAACTCTGCTACATCAAAATTTCCAAGTGTAATTCCTGAGCAGAATTTTACTCGTAAAATGGTAAAATGTAGGGGGGAACTGAAGAAACTCCTATAGCTTGTTGGTATTACGGAGAATGAAAACTGACAAGTTTATAGAAAATGTTTAAATACTTATTTTATTTAAAACTTTTCTTATTTAAAGGGGTAATCCAGGAATAGAAAAACTACAGTTTTCTTCCAAAAACAGCACCACACCTGTCCTCATTTTGAGTGTGGTATTGCAGCTCTGCCAAGTGAATACCACCCACAACCTGAGGACAGGTGTGGTGCTGTTTTTGGAAGAAATAATCTCAGTTTTTTTTATTCCTGAAAAACCTTTTACTGAAAGTTTTTTTTTTGTAGAACAGGAATCAAAAATAGGAGGGAGGCAAAAGCAAAGAAGGGATGGGAAGTGGGGAGGGGTCAAAATAAAAAGTATACAAATAAACATCGACATTTCTGACCCAGCAGGAAAAACATGAGACTCCGAGACAAAGAAGAACGCCGTGGTAAACAATGTCAGTGCCATAGGGGAGTGTATGAAGTAGCAAAGTACATTGTCAGAGAAATGGAGAAAACATACCAAGAACAATGTTATAACAAACTAATAAACCTAAAAACATAGGGAGAGATTTATCAAAATCTGTACAGAGGAACAGCTGACAGTTGCCCATAGCAAGCAAACAGATTGCTTTTTTAATTTTTCAGAGGCTTTTTTTCTTTACAAATTAAGGGTAGGGTCACACTGAGCGCATACGCAGCATATTTGACGCTGCGAAAAATGTGCCGGGCAGCAGAAAATACGCTGTGTATGCGCTAGGAGCAGACACACAGGGCTTTTCTCCGCTGTGTCTGCAGTGAGGTGGCCCCGCGCGTCACAGTTACGTCAGTGCGCTCGGCCCACCTCTGAACCTTACTGCACACACAGGGCCGCGGAGGGAAAGCCCTGTGTGTCTGCTCCTAGCACATACGCAGTGTATTTCCTTCTGTCCGGCACATATCTCACAGCCTCAAATACGCTGCATATGCGCTCAGTATGACACTACCCTAAGGGTGTATTCAAACGTACTGTATCCTGCACATATTTGATGCTGTAGATTTGACGTTGTGTTCAGTCATTCTATAGAAAACGGTTATAATCCAAGGTAATTTTCATTTTACAATATGCTACTCTACCCAGGGAACACTTGCGGTAAAGGTTAATGTCCTACATAACACAGATTTACCTGCAAATGAGCTCATAGTTTACTTCCCATTATAGTCTATGGACATTCCATTGTGTCATTCCCCTTGTTATTTCATAGAAACCAATAATAATCCCACTTAATTTTAATTTTAAATAATCCCACTGAACTTGAAGAGTAAGCCTGCTAAAGATTTATTTGATATGTTAAATGCTTCAGACTCCAAATTAAAATTTTGCCTCCCATTATAGTCTATAGGCATTCCATTATGTCATTCACCCTCGTCATTCTGCAGAAAACAGTGAAAATTCCACTTAATCTGAACATTAAATAATCCCACTGAATTTGGAGAGTATGTCTGCTAAATAATTATTAGATATGTCAAATGATTTTGTCTCTAATTCAAATATTACATTTCCATTATTCTCTATGGGCATTCCACTGTGGTCCATTATTCTCTATGGGCATTCCACTTTCCTGTTAAAGTCTATGGGCATTCCACTCTGTCATTCCTTTTAGTATGCCCCTACTGTTAGTGGTGGAGCTTCCTTGCTGATTTTGGGATTTATGACAAAATATTTTTGACAGGCTTTGACGTGGGTTGGTGAACATCGTTCTTCATTCCATTCAGTCAGAGATTTTGGCTAACGTTTTATCTCTGCCAAAATACCCACCAAAAATTGGGTTGTCATGACAGGCCTTCAGGATATTTGGAAGTCGGCTTTTAGTGAGAACCTTCTTTTTCCCGTGGTAAAGAATTCCTCCGTCTGCTCGACATGCTTAGCTGTTTGTCTGAACTGGAACTTGGCATTTATAAATTTTATGGAAGTAGATCGTAAATCCACTGGAGGTACTTTTGTTGTATTACAGTGTAGAATCTCAATGGTTGTCAAAATTGGAAAAAGTTTTGTGTCATGTTGACAAAATTGGAAAAATGTTGGTGTCATAGAGAGCAGAGAGAAACATACATAACAGGTTACAATACATAACATTAACTTTGCACTGATGAGACAACTCCATCTACTGTCAGTTAAATTAGAGGCAGGGTGAGAAACCCAGTGAAGTGCTAACATTATGGCCTGGAGGGATATAGTCTGGCCTATGCTATTTTACACCACCAGGTATAGAGTTTATCTTCCCGGGTATAGTCTGGCCTGGAGGGGTTGAGTTTGGCCTAGGCTATTTTACACGCCGAGGTATAGTGATTAGTGGTGCAAGATTACCAGAAATTTACAAAAAACTGGTGCACTACAATGGTAAATGTAATTGACAATATATGTCTAAACCCTCACACTGATATTAAAATGAGACTGTAACGGTCACGTCCACACACACACAGGGGGAAGTATAGTGACCACTGCGCTCCACCCTCACCCCTGGCCCTGCCTACTTGCCTCACGTGTCCTGATGACAGGGGACAACTGGACGACAGTACCGAACTTAGGATACGTGCAGGGAAGACAGACAATACGGAACATGAACGGACCGGGTCAGAATCAAGATAGCTACGCAGTACAAAGGGTAAAGCAAAGAATGGTCAGGAGAAGCCGGGGTCAAATACCAGGAGAGTAGAGAAGTACAAGAGGAGTCCTAAGAGAGTAGTCAGGTGGGAGCCGAGGTCACAATACCAGGACGGATGCGCAGTACAGGAGGAGCAGGCAGAGGATCGTCAGGGAACGGAATCAGGTGAGTATTCAGTAGTCCAACAAATAACCAGGAACCTAGAAATTAACAGGCAACCTGTGGCTAGCAGGCTGCCTGTATTTATAGTGGGGAGTGAGGGTCATGTGACGTGGCCAGCGTCACATGACCGACAGACCAACCAGTTGAGCACCGAGTGATCAGCTCGGCGCTCAAGGCAGACTTAGGAGCAGGGAGCCACCCAGCAGTAAAGCCGCCCTGGGAATGAGGTCAAACACAGATCCTCATTCCCAAAGCTAAGCAACAGTTCTGCGGCAATGGGGGACCTTCGTAACCCCGTTACAGAGACTTTTAACAATATATTCTTATGTGAAGAACATACCGTATGTCGCACACCCCGTCAAGGTATCTCAAAGTGTCAAGGGACCTAACGCTAACCTACCTGTGCCTGTGGGCAATTAGAGGGGCCGTATGGGCAATTACAGGGGCATAAAGTCCGACACACAGCCAGAAGCTCCCAGTTACCTCCAGCGTGAAATCACACATACAATGGGAGGAGGGAGAAGGCTGTGAGTCCCGCCTATCACTGACTCATGTGACGCAGGCTGCACAGGTGCACCTGAATGTTACCCATAGATTGAAATCAAGGCACATTCGAACCTGGAGTTGCCACACATCCAAGCGTGCATGTACAACAGAATAACAGAATAAAGTGGTCTTAAAAGGCAGAAAATGCTCAAAACCCCAAATGCTGTTGTGCATTTCTAACCATGGGAGCAAATCCTGCACATGTGAACCGTTGCTAACAGCAATCCCCAGCAAAAATGCATACAATGGAGGATGCCAGCAGCAGACCACATGTACCACAAAGATATCCTGCACAGGATAGCCAAATGTGCAGACTTTATGCGCCTGTAATTACCCATACGGCCCCTGTAATTTCCCATACAGCACAGGTAGGTTAGCGTTAGGTCCCTTGACACTTTGAGATACCTTGACGGGGTGTGCGGGCTGCAGTATGTTCTTGATATAAGAATATATTGGCGAAAGTCTCATTTTAATACAGTGTGAGGGTTTAGCCATATATACTGTCAATTGCATTTACCATTGTAGTGCACCATTTTTTTGTAAATTTCTGTTTTATATAGCCAATTACATCCGCACATTTGGCTATCCTGTGCAGGATGTCTATGTGGTACATGTGGTACGCTGCGGGCATCCTCCATTGTATGCATTTTTGCTGGGGATTGCTGTTTAGCAACGGAACACATGTGCAGGATTGGCTCCCCTGGTTATAAATGCACAACAGCATTTGGGGTTTTGAGCATTTTCTGCCTTTTAAGACCACTTTATTCTGTTATTCTGTTTGTGCAAGATTACCAGCCTTAAACATGCTTTCATTTACTCTGCAGGACAATGAGAAAAATATTAACGTCTTTTATTTTTAATCTTGTGCCACTTATCTTGGGATATATTGAGTTGAGGAAAGGCAAGGAAGGAAAAATCTGTACATACGTGTAAATTCACACAATTTATTTTAAAATCTTTTTCTACAGGATTTATCAAAGGGAATATGCACATCTGTTGGCTTTTCTCTTTGGTATTGAGACAATTAATGAGCGCTCAGATATTCTGCCCAATGTCACTCTGGGATATCATATATATGACTCTTGTGGACATGTGAATAAAGTTATAAAAGATGTTCTGCAGATACTGTCCGGACACACGGTGACAGCTCCAAACTACTCATGTATGGAGAAGGGTGCAGTAGTCGGTTTTATTGGAGATTTACACTCTCAGACGACTCTCCCCATGGCCCGGCTGTTAAGCGTTTATGGCTATTCACAGGTGAGTGCAAGATAATGAGAACAAATACTCCTAACATGCTGCTATCGATTTAGAGAAATAAACAATACATTTTGTAGTGTTTTCTATCTTGAGGGAAACCAGATGAATCAAATCACAGAAAACAAATAATAATGCACTAAGACAATAGATGCAAGCATTATATATAGACTAAGCCCTCATTCTGATATAATAAAATCTGAGACTCTTAGCCAATATATTTTGATCAAAACACATCTGTGCCCACCTACCCCCACCAAGGTGGTCTCAGTCAGGCAGGTCCTACACTAAACCTACCTATACTGTTCAGGAGCGCAGACTGATCAAAATATATTGGCTAAGAGTCTCAGATTATATTATATCAGAATGAGGGCTTAGTCTATATATATATATATATATATATATATATATAAATAGCCATTATACAGCTCTGTCATTCCAGCAATTTGTGGTAGGGGTGCAAGTGTTATGTCGAAACGCCTTTACTGGCCTATATCTGTGGAAAAAGAGAAATATATACTCTGTTCACTTCTGCAGCTATATATGGTGAAAGCGTTTAGTGCCCTATTATAGTTCAATACGCGAAAAATAGACGCCGTTCATATTTGGTGCTATTTGCCCTAAAATCGTTGACTAGTCTATTTCTATGCAAAAAGATAAATATAGACGCAGTTCACTTTTCCAATTATTTGCACTAAAAGCGTTAAATGGCCTAGTTCTGTGCAAAAAGAGAAATATATATGCATTTCACTTCTGCAGGTATATGTAGGGATAGCGTTTATTGGCCTATTTCAGTACAAAAAGAGAAATATATACGCAGTTCACTTCTGCTTTTATTTGTAGAGGTCGCAGCAGAGTAAGGGGATGTGGCAGCAGGAGTCGCAGCGAGAGGCTTGAACTCCCGGTGCCATCTAGTGGTCGTGTCTTGACCAGCAACCCAGCGTTATTGATTGGTTAACTAGGTCATCCCACTACATCCTAAGTGACATCAGACACCCCAGCCAACAGTCGGAGGGTTCGTCAGACACAACCCTTAGTTGGCATGGCCCGGGAGTGGCCCTGTGCCCTCACCTCAAACTGCCTCTGTTCTTTACTGTTCCCTCACCCAGAGAAGTATTTTATGCTGTGGGCTCAGCTCCACTATACAGCGAGGACCAGTAACTAGAGGACAGTCAGCAGCTACTGCCCAGCCAAGATCTGGAGGATTCCTCCGCTAGGCGGGCAAGTAGTGATGAGGAGAGTGGCATGGGATGTGGTGTTGCGAGTGGTCAGGCTTCTGACACAGACACCGTTGAGGATGACATCACTTATGTGCAGACACTACTCGATGATGATGAAGGGGCTTCATCATCATCAGGAGAAGAGGGTGGCGGCTTCATCATCATCAGGAGAAGATGGTGGCAACTTGCCTGTGAGGCAGCGGCTGAGCCAGCAAGGTGGTAGCATGGTTGGGAGTCAGCAGGGTGGCAGCAGTGGGAAGTCTGGAGCCAAATGTGCCCGGGGTAGACCACCTGTTTCGTAGCAGCCTACCTGCCTGGGAGTAGTGTTGAGCGCGAATATTCGAATTTCAAATTTTTTTCTTGAATATCGCAATTTAGAGATTTCGCGAATATTTAGAATATAGTTCCATATATTCGCGAAATCGAATATTCGTATATTTTTATTTCTTTTTTTTTCATCTGAACATATATGATTCCTCCCTGCTTCTTGCTTGTGGGTCAATGAGCCATTGGCCCTCAAGCAACCAAATTGAAGCTGGAAGGAATCACGTTTTCAGATGGACCGGAATTTTCGAAATAATAATATCCGTCCTATTCCAATCGAAACCAATAATCTCGATTATAATATTCGAGTTCACGAATATTTCAACAGAAAAATCGTAATGGTTAATATGTGTGCCCGAGCGCATGACAAAATCATTATTTAATCAACTTCAGCCTACAACAAACACCCCGACAAGCGTCCCCGTCACCATGGGAACGCCTGTGGCTTAGAAAATACCATCGGATTTGAGTTTTCCCTGAGATCATAAAACCTCAGATCCGATGGTATATTCTAACCCACAGGCGTTCCCATGGTGATAGGGACGCTTGTCGGGGAGCAGTATGCCAAAGTGGAATATTATTGCTCTAACTTCGTATTTTACGAAATTTCTTAATATTGCTCTAACTTCGTCTTTTAGAATATTCGTAATATAGTGCTATATTCTTTTTTTTTAATAGTGTACATATTTCCCAAAACTAAAGTGCAGAAGAGGCAAAAAGAAATTAGGCAAAAAAAAAAATAATTATAGCACTATATTAGCTGAATTACAATCTATATGTGTATTTTACGAAATTTCTTAATATTGCTCTAACTTCGTCTTTTAGAATATTCGTAATATTGCTCTAACTCCGTCTTTTAGCATATTACGAAGATTCTAAAAGACGAAGTTAGAGCAATATTACGAAATTTCGTAAAATACACATATTAGCCTAGCCATAGTCTTAGGAACGTTGCCTTATACAGGAAAAAAAATATATAAAAAATCGTACGAATAATTTAATCGCATATTATTCGTGAAAAATAAAATAATTACGAATATTCGATTTCGACTAAAATGATACGAATATTCATTAGAATATTCGCGAAATATCGCGAAATCGAATATGGCACCTCCCACTCATCACTACCCGGGAGGTAGTGGTGCAGGGGTTCACGGAGGCAGCGGCAGTAGCAGTCAGTTAGTGTGGACTGTGTAACTTCGATGTCAGTCAGTGGCAGCTCATGCGTGACACCTGCCGTTTGCTCAGGCCCTTTGAGGACACCACGCTATTTGTCAGTCGCCAGGAGTACGGGATGAACGACATCATTTCTCTGATTCATTTCCTAGAAAAGATGGTGGTAACAATGGCTGGTCAGGGGACTGGAGACGTAACGCCTAGATCTTATGGCCACATGAGCCCTGTGGGGGCTGAACTGGAAGAGGAGGAGGAGGGGGAGGAGGACATTGGAGCACAGGCAATGTGTAGCGAAATGGGTGGTTTTTCTACTCGGCTGACAGGAGAGGAGGTGCAAGAGCAGCCAGAGGAGCTACAGGGTCATGGGGAAGACAAGACAGAGGACCTAGACACACCGTGTCAGTATGCAGTGGAGATGGAGGCAGGGAGTCCCTCCGAGTCACTTGCACAAATGGCACGATGCATGCTCACTTGCTTGCGTAGTGACAGCCGAATTGTTACCATTCGACAGCGGGATGACTTCTGGCTCTCCACCTTGTTGGACCCTCACTACCGGTCCAAAATGGGGGCCTTTTTTACACCTGCTGAGAGGGAGGACAAACTGACCTACTATAGAGACATCCTATGTAGTCAGTTGGCAGCTGCCTATCTGCGCCATCATCCATCCTCTTGCAGGTCTGACTGGGGGGCCCTCTGCGCTCACATTCCACTGTCATTGCTGCTGGGGAGGGGTGGGGTGGCAGGAGCAGTACCAGCTCCATCAGCAGCAGCAGGCTGAGTCTACAGTCGCTGATGAGTAGCTTTCTTCAACCGCATAGTGAAGAAACTACTCACCAGCAGCAGCAAGTAGATCTTGAGCAAGACCTGAACCAGCAGGTGGTGGCATACTTGGACAGCACCCTGCCAACCCACATTGAAGATCCGCTGGACTACTGGGGAACCAAACTGGATTTGTAGCCGCAACTAGCAGAGTTTGCCCTGGAAAGCTGTCCTGCCCTGACAGTAGTGTGGCATCAGAGCGGGTGTTTAGTGCGGGGCCATAGTAACCCCAAGGAGAACTCGCCTGTCCACCCTAAATGTGGAAAGACTGACCTTTGTCAAGATGAATCAGGCGTGTATCAGCCAAGATTTCCATCCACCAATGCCTGATGCATCAGACTAGATTATCCATGGTGCCACACCAACACTTTGACAAAAGAGACCGGTTTCTTCTGCCTACCTGCCTCAGCTACTATTCTGATCCTGCAACCCGCCTGATGCCACACATCTGATGCAAAGTGCTCCTTCTTTCACCCACCTTCGTCAGTGGGAACTGGTATTGCCACCCACCGCCCCAATCTGTCACCGGGTCATTTTCAGGTCTCCTGATGCTGCCATATCCACACTAAGTCACCTTGCCACTCTGTGGTATCCTGATGCTGATGCCATCTCCACACTATGTCACCTTGCCACTCTGTGGTATCCTGATGCTGATGCTGCTGCCATCTCCACACTATGTCACCTTGCCAATCTGGGGTATCCTGATGCTGCTGATTCTGGTATATCCACACTATGTCACTTTGCCACTCTGTGGTATCATGATGCTTCTGCCATCTCCACACTATGTCACCTTGCCACTCTGTGCTATCCTGATGTTGATGCTTCTGCCATCTACACACTATGTCACCTTGCCACTCTGTGGTATCCTGATGCTGATGCCTCTGCCATATCCACACTATGTCACCTTGCCACTCTGTAGTCTCCTGATGCTGCTGCCATCTCCACACTATGTCACCTTGACCACTCTGTGGTTTCCTACTGATGCTGCTGCTGTTGCCATCTCCACACTATGTCACCTTGCCACTCTGTAGTCTCCTGATGCTGCTGCCAACTCCTACCTCTGTCATTATGCCTCTCGGTGGCCTTCTCCTGATGCTGCTGCCGCCCACTCCAGACTCTGTCCTTGTACCACTCGGTGGCCTTCTCCTAATGCTGCCAACTCCAGACTCGGTCATTGTGCCACTCATTGGCTTTCTCCTGACGCTCCTGTTGCAGCTGCCTACTCCAGACTCTGTCATTGTGCGACTCTGTGGCCTCATCATGCTGCTGCCACATCCACACTCTGTTGTTGTGCCGCTCTGTGGCCTCATGATGCTGCTGCAATCTCCAGACTCTGTCATTGTGCCACTCTGTGGTCTCCTGATGCTGCTGCCACATACACACTCTGCCATTGTGATGCTCTGCGGCCTACTTAAGCTGCTGCCACCACCAGACTCTGTCATTGTGCTGCTCTGTAGTCTCCTCATGCTGCTGCCACCTCCACACTCTGTTACTGTGCCGCTCTGTAGTCTTCTCATGTTGCTGCCACATCCACACTCTGTCAGTGTGCCGCTCTGCAGTCTACTTAAGCTGCTGCCACCTCCACACTCTGTCACTGTGCCGCTCTGTAGACTTCTCATGCTGTTCCCATCCTCCCCACTTCATGACTGGGCAACTCTATTAGCTTTCGGCCAGGCTGACATCATCATTTATTTGACCTTTCTTCTGATCTGTCAGAAGGAAGGAAAAATTAGACACAAAATGGTCCTGTCTATGGAGCAGCTGTAAGGCCTGTATGGTCCCATCAGAATTGGTTTATGATTTGGTAGCCAAAAGCAGGAGTGGGTACAAAACACAGAAAACTTACTGCTAACACCCTCTCCACTCTGTCCGGGGGGCCCTACTTGTATAAGCGTTTAATAGAACAGGTTCTGTAGACATCTATGTGGAATCATCAGACAAGGGTGTAAAAGGAGTGCACTTCTTCTTGGCGCTAACATCGAACTGTAAGGCTGAGTTCATACTTGAGTGTTTTGGTCAGTTTTAGCCCTATAGCTGCCCAAATAAGTGAAGTGTGCAGTGATTCTAAGAGCGACGCCTGTCATCTGCATGTCATACTGACTCACAGTATTATTTCACTATCACAGTAGAGATGTCGCGAACATAAAATTTTCCATTCGGGAATGGAGAACGCGAATATTCGCAAATGTTCGCGAACGGGCGAACCGACATAGACTTCAATAGGCAGGCGAATTTTAAAACCCACAGGGACTCTTTCTGGCCACAATAGTGATGGAAAAGTTGTTTCAAGGGGACTAACACCTGGACTGTGGTATGCCGGAGGCGGATCCATGGCAAAACTCCAATGGAAAATTACGTAGTTGACGCAGAGTCGGGTTTCAATCCATAAAGGTCATAAATCACCTAACATTCCTAAATTGTTTGGAATAACGTGCTTTAAAACATCAGGTATTATGTTGTATCGATCAGGTAGTGTAAGGGTTACGCACGCTTCACAGTGACAGACCAAACTCCCCGTTTAACGCACCGCAAAAAAAACGCAAACAGTCCATTTGCAAAACCGCAAACTCCCCATTTGCACAAGGTTGGATACCAAGGTAGCCATGCCCCGTTCCTTGTCCTCACTGATGTCATTGAAGGTCTCTTCCTCCACCCAGCCACGTACAACACCAAGGGTCCCCGAAAGGTGACAACAAGCCCCCTGGGATGCCTGCTGTGGTTTGTCTTCCACCTCCTCAAAGCCACCTTCCTCCTCTGACTCCTCTTCTTCAGACTCCTCTCTCTGCGTTGCCGCAGGTCCAGCAATCGACAACGACAAGGCTGCTTCTAGTGGTGATGGCGACCACAACTCTTCCTCTTCATGCTCATCTACGGCCTGATCCAGCACGCTTCGCAGGGCACGCTCCAGAAAAAACGCATATGGGATGAGGTCGATGATGTTGCCTTTAGTGTTAGTGGAATATGAGACTTTGTAAGAAAAAAAAATCATCATTTTCCGCTAACTTGTGACAAAAAATAAAAAATTCTAGGAACTCGCCATGCCCCTCACGGAATACCTTGGGGTGTCTTCTTTCCAAAATGGGGTCACTTGTGGGGTAGTTATACTTCCCTGGCATTTTAGTCGCCCTAATGTGTGAGAAGTAGTTTGAAATCAAAATGTGTAAAAAATGCCTTGTGAAATCCGAAAGGTGCTCTTTGGAATGTGGGCCCCTTTTCCCACCTAGGCTGCAAAAAAGTGTCACACATGTGGTATCTCCGTACTCAAAAGAAGTAGGGCAATGTGTTTTGGGGTGTCTTTTTACATATACCCATGCTGGGTGAGAGAAATATCTCGGCAAAAGACAACATTTCCCATTTTTTTTATACAAAGTTGGCATTTGACCAAGATATTTATCTCACCCAGCATGGAAATATGTAAAATGACACCCCAAAACACATTCCCCAACTTCTCCTGAGTACGGCGATACCACATGTGTGACACTTTTTTGCAGCCTAGGTGGGCAAAGGGGCCCACATTCCAAAGAGCACCTTTCGGATTTCACAGGGCATTTTTTACACATTTTGATTTAAACTACTTCTCACGCATTAGGGCCCCTAAAATTCCAGGGCAGTATAACTACCCCACAAGTGACCCTATTTTGGAAAGAAGACACCCCAAGGTATTTCGTGATGCACATAGTGAGTTCATGGAGGTTTTTATTTTTTGTCGCAAGTTAGTGGAATATGAGACTTTGTAAGAAAAAAAAAAAATTAAATTAAATCATCATTTTCCGCTAACTTGTGACAAAAAATAACAAATTCTAGGAACTCGCCATGCCCCTCATAGAATACCTTGGGGTGTCTTCTTTCCAAAATGTGAACCTGTGAGTTTCCCCTGAAGACGCCGAATCGCTCGGCGAAACATGTAGGGAAGCAGGCTTCAGTTTTTAGGCAGGAAGGTTGTGTAGGGATTCTGAATTGACACATGCGGGCATTTAGTGTGCGGCTTAAACCCTTTAGGGTTACATCAGCTTAAGAAGTGATTCACATCTCAGTAATAAAGACTGCCATCCCGTACATGACCAATTCCTGAAAGTTTAATTGTTTGATCCCTAGACTTATATGTTCATTTTAGTAGTAAAAACAATAAAGATTAGTTTTAATGTACTGCCGGTGAGGCTGCAATAACACGCTAAGGTCCTAGAGACCACCTGATTTTCCTTTCCCTTTCCAAAATGGGGTCACTTGTGGGGTAGTTATACTGCCCTGGCATTTTAGGGGCCCTAATGCGTGAGAAGTAGTTTGAAATCAAAATGTGTAAAAAATGCGGGCATTTAGTGTGCGGCTTAAACCCTTTAGGGTTACATCAGCTTAAGAAGTGATTCACATCTCACTAATAAAGACTGCCATCCCGTACATGACCAATTCCTGATAGTTTTAATTGTTTGATCCCTAGACTTATATGTTCATTTTAGTAGTAAAAACAATAAAGATTAGTTTTAATGTACTGCCGGTGAGGCTGCAATAACACGCTAAGGTTCTAGAGACCACCTGATTTTCCTTTCCCTTTCCAAAATGGGGTCACTTGTGGGGTAGTTATACTGCCCTGGCATTTTAGGGGCCCTAATGCGTGAGAAGTAGTTTGAAATCAAAATGTGTAAAAAATGCCCTGTGAAATCTGAAGGTGCTCTTTGGAATGTGGGCCCCTTTGCCCACCTATGCTGAAAAAAAGTGTCACACATGTGGTATCGCCATACTCAGAAGAAGTAGCGCAATGTGTTTTGGGGTGTCTTTTTACATATACCCATGCTGGGTGATAGAAATATCTCAGCAAAAGACAGCTTTTCCCATTTTTTTTATACAAAGTTGGCATTTGACCAAGATATTTATCTCACCCAGTATGGGTATATGTAAAATTACACCTCAAAACACATTCCCCAACTTCTCCTGAGTACGGCGATACCACGTGTGGCACTTTTTAGCAGCCTAGAAGCGCAAAGGGGCCCAAATTCTTTTTAGTAGGGCATTTTTAAACATTTGGATCCCAGACTTCTTCTCACGCTTTAGGGCCCCTAAAATGCCAGGGCAGTATAAATACCCCACATTTGACCCCATTTTGGAAAGAAGACACCCCAAGGTATTCAATGAGGGGCATGGCGAGTTCATAGAACTTTTTGTTTTTTTTCTCACAAAGTCTCCCTTTCCGCTAACTTGGGACAAAAATTTAAATCTTTCATGGACTCAATATGCCCCTCAGCGAATACCTTGGGGTGTCTTCTTTCCAAAATGGGGTCATTTGTGGGGTGTTTGTACTGCCCTGGCATTTGAGGGTCTCCGCAATCATTACATGTATGGCCAGCATTAGGAGTTTCTGCTATTCTCCTTATATTGACCATACGGGTAATGAGATATATTTTTTTTTTCATTCACCCTCTGGGCTGAAAGAAAAAATGAACGGCACAGATTTCTTCATTCGCATCGATCAATGTGGATGAAAAAATCTCTGCCAAAAAAAAAAAAGGAGGGGAAAGGCGTCTGCCAGGACATAGGAGCTCCGCCCAACATCCAAACCCACTCAGCTCGTATGATTTTTTTATCGCCACTGCGCTTGGTCCTAGAGACCACCTGATTTTCCTTTCCCTTTCCAAAATGGGGTCACTTGTGGGGTAGTTATACTGCCCTGGCATTTTAGGGGCCCTAATGCGTGAGAAGTAGTTTGAAATCAAAATGTGTAAAAAATGCGGGCATTTAGTGTGCGGCTTAAACCCTTTAGGGTTACATCAGCTTAAGAAGTGATTCACATCTCACTAATAAAGACTGCCATCCCGTACATGACCAATTCCTGATAGTTTTAATTGTTTGATCCCTAGACTTATATGTTCATTTTAGTAGTAAAAACAATAAAGATTAGTTTTAATGTACTGCCGGTGAGGCTGCAATAACACGCTAAGGTTCTAGAGACCACCTGATTTTCCTTTCCCTTTCCAAAATGGGGTCACTTGTGGGGTAGTTATACTGCCCTGGCATTTTAGGGGCCCTAATGCGTGAGAAGTAGTTTGAAATCAAAATGTGTAAAAAATGCCCTGTGAAATCTGAAGGTGCTCTTTGGAATGTGGGCCCCTTTGCCCACCTATGCTGAAAAAAAGTGTCACACATGTGGTATCGCCATACTCAGAAGAAGTAGCGCAATGTGTTTTGGGGTGTCTTTTTACATATACCCATGCTGGGTGATAGAAATATCTCAGCAAAAGACAGCTTTTCCCATTTTTTTTATACAAAGTTGGCATTTGACCAAGATATTTATCTCACCCAGTATGGGTATATGTAAAATTACACCTCAAAACACATTCCCCAACTTCTCCTGAGTACGGCGATACCACGTGTGGCACTTTTTAGCAGCCTAGAAGCGCAAAGGGGCCCAAATTCTTTTTAGTAGGGCATTTTTAAACATTTGGATCCCAGACTTCTTCTCACGCTTTAGGGCCCCTAAAATGCCAGGGCAGTATAAATACCCCACATTTGACCCCATTTTGGAAAGAAGACACCCCAAGGTATTCAATGAGGGGCATGGCGAGTTCATAGAACTTTTTGTTTTTTTTCTCACAAAGTCTCCCTTTCCGCTAACTTGGGACAAAAATTTAAATCTTTCATGGACTCAATATGCCCCTCAGCGAATACCTTGGGGTGTCTTCTTTCCAAAATGGGGTCATTTGTGGGGTGTTTGTACTGCCCTGGCATTTGAGGGTCTCCGCAATCATTACATGTATGGCCAGCATTAGGAGTTTCTGCTATTCTCCTTATATTGACCATACGGGTAATGAGATATATTTTTTTTTTCATTCACCCTCTGGGCTGAAAGAAAAAATGAACGGCACAGATTTCTTCATTCGCATCGATCAATGTGGATGAAAAAATCTCTGCCAAAAAAAAAAAAGGAGGGGAAAGGCGTCTGCCAGGACATAGGAGCTCCGCCCAACATCCAAACCCACTCAGCTCGTATGATTTTTTTATCGCCACTGCGCTTGTAAAGTGATTGTGCAGTAATAAAAAAAATAAAAATAATTTGTCACTGCGGCGGGGCGGGCGTGGGTGAACGCACGTGTCAGCGACCGATCAGGCCTGATCGGGCAAACACTGCGTTTTGGGTGGAGGGTGAACTAAGGTGACACTAATACTATTATAGATCTGACTGTGATCAGTTTTGATCACTTACAGATACTATAAAAGTACAAATGCTGATTAGCGATACGCTAATCAGCGAATCAGTGTCTGCCGTGCAGTGGGCTGGGCGCTAAACGATCGCTAACTACCTAACCAAGGGGCCTAAACTATCCTAAAACCTAACAGTCAATACCAGTGGGGAAAAAAATGACAGTTTACACTAATCACTTTTTTCCCTTTCACTAGGTGATTGACAGGGGCGATCAAGGGGTTAATTGGCTTGATGGGGGGTGATCTGGGGGCTAAGTGTGCTGTTTGGTGTACTCACTGTGAACTGTGCTCCTCTGTTGGAACCAACTGACCAAAAGGACCAGCAGAGGAGCAGAGAAGCCATTTAACACCTTATATTTATAAATATAAGGTGTTATATGGCTTGTGATTTGTTTTTTTGAAAATCAGCAGCCTGCCAGCGACAATCATTGGCTGGCAGGCTGGTGATGTAATACCACTCTATCTTTTGCCGGCCCGCGATGCGCATGCGTGGGCCGGCTTTGAGCGTAATCTCGCGTCTCGCGAGATGACGCGCCGAAGCGTGACTCTGCCTGAGACTGCCGCCTCCGGAACGCGATCGTGCGTTAGGCGGTCCGGAGGCGGTTAAATGTATTCGAATGTGACACCAGAAATGAATGGCGCTGAAGTGACACTATGCGCTTTCAGCTGGGCCTTAAACACACAAACACGTGTGTGCAACTGACTGCTATTTATTCACAGTCAAAATTGTTGTTTTTCTTTAAATGTAATCGAATGTGACACCAGATATGAATTTCGCTGAAGTGACACTATGCACTTGCAGGGCATGAAACACACACGTGTGTCGCAACTGACTGCTATTATATTACAGTCAAAAAAGTTTTTGTGACACCAGATAAGAGTGGTGGCACTGGCCAAGTGGGCACAGTATACGCTGTGAGCCTGACACACACGCTGGCAGGCAGGCAACTGCAATTAGATTACACAGGAAAAAAAAAAAAGCTGAATGATGTTCTAGCCCTAAAAAGGGCTTTTTTGGGGTGCTGTCCTTACAGCAGAGATCAGATGAGTCTTTCAGGACTGTAGTGGACACTGAATGCACTTGCCTAGCTATCGATTTCCCTATTAAATCAGCAGCAGCTACACTGTCCCTCCTCTCACTAAGACTGCAGCTTCCGAATGAATCTAAAATGGATGCTGTCCAGAAGGTGGGAGGGTCTGGGAGGTAGGGTCTGCTGCTGATTGGCTGGATTGTGTCTGCTGACTGTGAGGTACAGGGTCAAAGTTTACACAATGATAACGTATAGGGGGCGGACCGAACATCGAATATGTTTGCCCGCCGCGGCGAACGCGAACAAGCTATGTTCGCCGGAAACTATTCGCCGGCGAATAGTTTGGGACATCTCTACTTATAGAGTGTTGTCCTGCCTCTGTTGTAACTGCTGTGTGTTCCCCTAATCGCCCCTTCTGGGTTGCCCAAGGATCTACGTATTCTGCCGTCAGCATTGTCTCCTTTAAATTGTACAACAATGACATTCTGTTCTATTATTATTATGGTTTGTGGTTGTATTATTGTTGGTATTATTATTGTTATTATGGTTTATGGTTGTAAAATATGTTATGGTTATTTGGTTATATTTTAGTTATTTAACTGGCAATGCCATTGGTCTACCTCCACTCTCGTGTGTTATGTTTTTATTTATATTAATCTACGTATAAGTTTGGGATGTTTGTTGTGCATGGGACATATATGTTGTATGATTGCCATGTGTGTGCGCTTGCCGAGCTCCAAAGCTGCCAACAAGTTTCAGTCATTTTCAGACACAACAACCAACCATGCCTGGTTGTAGGTTTAGTGGCCACAGCTCAGTCTGGTGCCTTATACCCTGCCACAGCTCTGCGGCGGTGTGCTGTTTGTCACCTAAGCAAATGAGTTTCAGCTGGGCATGTTGCCGTTTCCCCACTGCCGTGCTATACTGCTTCTAGCTACTGACTGATGGCTGACTGGCGCTGCAAGATGAGAATTGAGAGGTGGAAGTGGAGTAGGAGGAGGAGAAGGGGGGTTTGCTGCAACTAATGTAGGTGGTGGTAAAAATCCTGATGTAATGGGGGCCCGCAATCTTTGGCGTTTCTAGCACCTGTGCCATCCCAGGGTACAACTCGCTACCAGCCTCTACAAGGTTCACCCAGTGTGCAGTCACGGAAATGTAGTGTCCCTGGCCAAAATCACTTGTCCATGTGTCAGTCGTTAAATAGACCTTCCCAATAACTGCGTTGGTCAGGGCACGGGTGATGTTAAGGTAGACAATTGCTGGTGTAACGCGGAAATGGCACACCAAGATAAATAGTGGCGGCTGGGGACTGAGTAATGATGGACGGCCGCCGCCATGAGGCTGAGGAAAGCCTCAGTGTCCACAGGCCTAAATGGCAACATTTCCAGGGACAGCAAATTTTTAAGGTGTGCATTTAGTGCTATGGTCTGTGAGTGGGTGGCTGGGTATTTGCGCTTAGGTTCAAAGGCCTGGATTAAGGACATCTATTCATGGGCCTATTTGGTGTGGCCTGCCTTCTCCCTTTTGCCATCCCACAACCTCTTCCAGCCTGTTGCGGTGCTGTGGATCCCTCTCCCTCTGTACTGCTGTCCTCGCTTGGCTTGCCACCTTCCCAGGTTGGGTCAGTGATGTCATCGTCCACCACCCCCTCTTCCACTTTCTCACTCGGGTCATCCTCCTGACTTATGGACAATTGTGTCTCATCCGCATCATCCACCTTGTTAAACACTAATTGCCATTCCCCACTGTGACGGTATCATCCGTGTCACCGTCTAGTATTCCCTTCTCCCCTTGAAATAGCACAGCCAAGTAATCCACAGAGCAATAAATCGCTATTATCGCTAGTATCGCTGGTATCGCCGGTATCCCCAAATAAGTCTATACATTAGCCCAAGCTGAATGCTAGAAATACTTTACTGGAAGGCTTCACATTGAAAAATACAATTGCTTTTTTTCCCTGCTCCCATGCAAGGGAGACACCCACAACAGTGCAGATGGGACCGTAGTCTCTGCACCTACACCACTGGAGATATGGACAGTCTGTCCTGGTCCACAACAACAGCCTTTCCACCAGACTATGGATTTATAACGGAGCACATGTGGCAGGAGGACACTGGGACAGCTACACTGGGTGAGAAAGGCCGGCCGACTATCAGAACCCCAGACCGATTGAAGGTCTGGAGTCTGTATAGTCTTTTTGGTAATGGGGAGAAATGTAGCAAACTCACCTTTTTGCCAGAGGTTGCCATGAGCTTTTGGAGGGGGCTGCGTGCCCGCCTCTTGCCCCAGGATTATGGGCCCTCTCATCAGCCAGGCCTCATTTGTTCACAAAGGACTTGGACTAACTTGAACTCTCACCCACACGAATTAGACCAGGGTTCAAGTTAGTCCATTACGTTTGGTAATTGTATTTTGTGGATTGCATCTCAGACAATACTCATTGTGTTAGTTAATTGCGTCTCAGACAATGCTCATTGTATTTTGTTTATTGCGTTACAGACAGAGGGAAGGGGATTTTGTGTACAATTGCTGGGAAGGTTGAATACTGTAAATGCATGTGATTGGCTGTTTTTACAAAACCCTGTGGGTGGTAACATTGTTGGAAGATGTGTATATAGCAATGCTTGTGTTAAAATAAAGGCAGTTCCTGTTTTAACCCTCAAGGTGAAGTGTCGTCTCATTCTTGGGGGAGGATTTATGGTATGCTGTCCCAGTTTGACTGCTAGGAGTGAAAACCTATTCGTATGGTTTCCTATTCAACTGCCTACAGCATTCATATGCTTGAAGAGGATTTATAGGCTTCTTCGGTTCGGTGATTGTGGTGTCTGCCAGAGGGCTTGGAAACCTCAGGAAACGCTAGGAGCATCAGTCAACGGAGGTACTCAGTCTAGGGGTGCCAGGTGATCCGTTACATTGGTGGCAGCAGTGGGATAAAAGCAATTGTATTTTTCAATATGAAGCCTTCCAGTAAAGTATTTCTAGCATTCAGCTTGGGCTAATGTATAGCCTTATTTGGCGATACCGGCGATACCAGCGATACTAGCGATAATAGCGATTTATTGCTCTGTGGATTACTTGGCTGTGCTATTTCAAGGGGAGAAGGGAATACTAGACGGTGACACGGATGATACCGTCACAACTGGTAGCAGCAGTGGGATTTTCCCTTCCTTGAATCCTCTGTGCAGGGAAAAAGAAGGGAAAATCCCGCTGCTTGCCACCAGTTGTGACGGTATCATCCGTGTCACCGTCTAGTATTCCTTTCTCCCCTTGAAATAGCACAGCCAAGTAATCCACAGAGCAATAAATTGCTATTATCGCTAGTATCGCTGGTATCGCCGGTATAGCCAAATAAGTCTATACATTAGCCCAAGCTGAATGCTAGAAATACTTTACTGGAAGGCTTCACATTGAAAAATACAATTGCTTTTATCCCACTGCTGCCACCAATGTAACGGATCACCTGGCACCCCTAGACTGAGTACCTCCGTTGACTGATGCTCCTAGCGTTTCCTGAGGTTTTCAAGCCCTCTGGCAGACACCACAATCACCGAACCGAAGAAGCCTATAAATCCTCTTCAAGCATATGAATGCTGTAGGCAGTTGAATAGGAAACCATACGAATAGGTTTTCACTCCTAGCAGTCAAACCGGGACAGCATACCATAAATCCTCCCCCAAGAATGAGACAACACTTCACCTTGAGGGTTAAAACAGGAACTGCCTTTATTTTAACACAAGCATTTCTTTATACACATCTTCCAACAATGTTACCACCCAGAGGATTTTGTAAAAACAGCCAATCACATGCATTTACAGTATTCAACCTTCCCAGCAATTGTACACAAAATCCCCTTCCCTCTGTCTGTAACGCAATAAACAAAATACAATGAGCATTGTCTGAGACACAATTAACTAACACAATGAGTATTGTCTGAGACGCAATCCACAAAATACAATTACCAAACGTAATGGACTAACTTGAACCCTGGTCTAATTCGTGTGGGTGAGAGTTCAAGTTAGTCCAAGTCCTTTGTGAACAAATGAGGCCTGGCTGATGAGAGGGCCCATAATCCTGGGGCAAGAGGCGGGCACGCAGCCCCTTCCAAAAGCTCATGGCAAACTCTGGCAAAAAGGTGAGTTTGCTACACCCACGTCATCTTCTTCTGACTGTGGATGCTGAGGAGTTTGGGAATCAGTGCATAAGATCTCCTCATGTCCCTCTTCAGGGAGGGTCAGCTCACCTGCAGGCCCACAACTCAAACCTTTCACAGGGTCAGCTCACCTGCAGGCCCGCAACTCAAATCTTTAAAGGAGTATTCCCATCTCAGACAATGAGGGGAATATCGCTAGGATATGCCCCCATTGTCTGATAGGTGCAACAACATTGAAGCGGGGAGCTGGAGGACCCTGTATTTCCCTGAGTCTGTCCACCACCTAGCACTGCTCCCATAGAAGTAAATGGGAGCACAAAGCGCATGCGCGGCCCATGCTCCCATTAATTTCTATGGGGCAGACGGCAATAGCCGAGCCAGAGCTCAGCTATTTTTGGTGGTCCCATAGAATTGAATGGAGGACTCCTTTCTCGTTATAGGTGCGTGTCCCAGCGGTGGGACCCGCACCTATAAGACAATGGGGGCATATCCTAGCGATATGCTCCTATTGTCTGAGATGGGAAAACCCCTTTAAGGAGGTTATTGTTCAACCTCCAATTCTAATGTCTATACACAGCATCAGGTAGCTCCATTGAAAAAAAGATCGGGGCATGATCAGAGAATAATATATCGCTAATGGAGGCCTGGGCTTTTCATGCTAGAGTGTGGTGACTGACAAGAAAAAAGACTATACAGCTGTAAGACTTGTGGGGAGGGGATAAAAATGTGTAGTCTTTACCTTGTGGGTGAAGGATCCGCCAGACATCTACGAACTGTCAGGAGTGAAGGTGAGAAAGTAAAGATCTCAGTTGCTGGCGAGGAGCAGTGTCCTGACCTGTGGTGAAATCCATAATTGGATCTAGTGTGAAATAAAAATCTCCGCCAACTATCACCTCTCCTTCCGCGAAATCAGATAATTGCTCCAAGAAAGATCTGCAAGTAGAAAGCTGTCTTTGATTAGGTAAGTACCAGTTAACCACAGTAACTAAGGTTGAGTAAATCCATAATTTAATAAATACATAACGCCCCTCTCCATCTATTGCTACATCCACCACGGTCCCCTGTAAGGATTTATGTAAGGCCATAGAGACTCCTCTAGACCTCGACTCTGGGCTTGGGTTGTGGTACCATTGTCTAAAATACCTATCTCGGACCGACGGCACATGCCCCTTTTTTAAATTGTGTCTCTTGTAAAAATTTGCACCTTCTGTTTATGCATATGGTAGAGAATCTGTGATCGCTTTTAAGGTGTACTAAATCCCCGGACATTCAGAGATCCAAATTTTAAGACTGTCATTTCTGTCAGATTCTATGTGGGGTGCAAAAAAAAGGGGGGGGGGGGGGGTTATAATGGAAGGAAGGGGGAAAGGGAAAAAAAGTAGAGGGCAGAAAGAAAAGAAAGGAAAGAAGTCTGGAGAAAGGAAGGAGAAAAGAGAAACGAGAGAAGAAGAAGCGAATAGGAGGACGCTTAAAGATAAAGAATAAGTGGTAAAGTATTAAGTCACATCCAATGTGGTCACAGAAAAACCTTGTTGATATAAAGCAATAAGGGGATTGTGTCCCATGTCAAAGAGATGTGAATCCCTGTGCGGGGACGGACTGAGGAGCTACCCCCCCAAGACAGACAAAGAGAGACCCAATATAATATTTAGCAAAATGTTGGTAAGTTAGAAACATCACAATTTTACAACTTTAACTATGACTAAGATGAAAGTCACCATACTTTTGGTGGCTTAATCAAGGCAGAAATACTGCGAAAATAAACATCACACATATCACATAGAATGCCATGTTCATGTGAATCTGCCGCCCAGGCTCTTCCCCTCCCCTTTCCCAATGGGGGAACCCCTAGACCCTAAGTGCAGACCCACACAAATCTAAACAGTTGCCCGTGTCGGGTATCACTAACAAGTTTCCTCACTATGATGGGTCAGTTTCCGTGATGACCCAATCCGGGCACAGAAGACAACATGTCCTAATTCCTCAGTATAACAGGTCAGTGACCGTAAGGACCTGATCTGGGTATAGAAAGCTGGATTCTCATGTATCCTCACTCTGTGGAGGTCTCGCCTGTCGTGTCTGGGCCTCTGGCAGTTCAACAGACTTTTCAACGAGGTGGTCTGGATTCCCTCTGAGTAATTGGTGCTGCTTCCATCGTGGTGCTACTTGGGAGAGAGGGCCACTCCAAGATCTTCACTAGTGCAATGTCCAGAACTACAGAAAAAGATGGTACATCTCTGGGATGGTGGAGTGTCACCATCTGACCATTTAAGCGAACCTGCAAGTGAAAGGGGAAAAGTATCTGGCCAGCTAAGACCTGTCCTAGGTTGCTAGTATAGCTTATATGTGTATACAGCTAGACCTGCCAATAGCCTTAGTATAGTTCCTATGTTTATGTGTTAAAGACAAAAGCAGAATTATTTACAGTGACTTCATGTTTGGATGTCATATAACTGTTATATTTTGTGTTCACAGAAGCAGAAAAAGATAATATGCCTTTAAGATTAATTTTGTAATGTAAGGTAAGCTCAATGACACAGCAGAAACAACAGAAAGCATAGTGTTAATCTGTTGTTGCTGGGCAGAAGTTTAGACCAATCACAGCCAGCTTCTCACACAGCAAGAGTTTTCACCAATCACAGCCAGCCTCACACACAGCCTGTCTGGGAATTTCCTAGCAGGAGCTGCTAGAATCATTATTCACCACAGACAGGAGCTGAAGAGACATTCACTCCACTGAGAGCTGTGTTTTTATGGAAGCAGAGATGCCAAAATAGGTATTTAAAACAGTTAACATAGTAACATAGTACCTAAGGCCGAAAAAAGACATATATCCATCCAGTTCGGCCTGTTATCCTGCAAGTTGATCCAGAGGAAGGCAAAAAAAAAAAACTGTGAAGTAGAAGAAAAATTTCCCCACTTTAGGGGAATAAAAAATTCCTTCCTGACTCCAATCAGGCAATCAGAATAACTCCCTGGATCAACGACCCCTCTCTAGTAGCTATAGCCTGTAATATTATTACACTCCAGAAATACATCCAGGCCCTTCTTGAATTCCTTTATTGTACTCCCCATCACCACCTCCTCAGGCAGAGAGTTCCATAGTCTCACTGCTCTTACCGTAAAGAATCCTCTTCTATGTTTGTGTACAAACCTTCTTTCCTCCAGACGCAGAGGATGTCCCCTCGTCACAGTCACAGTCCTGGGGATAAATAGATGATGGGATAGATCTCTGTACTGACCCATGATATATTTATACATAGTAATTAGATCTCCTCTCGAGTTATATAATGTCCCTAATGTTCCTACTGTTAGTATAGTGATTAGAACTGTATACTGAACCAGTTATATGTGTGTTTACTTACAGTTCCACCAAATTGCAAGCTATAGTTGAAAACTGTGAACTACTTAACAATCCATACAAATTGCAACCATACCAGATCATACTCAACCAATCTGAAAATAGTTTCTGCAAACTGCATACTGCAAACCAAGTTTAGCCAGTAGAACTGTTAAATCTCAGATATACCTCTCAGAGAGATCATAAAGTGCTTAAATAACTTAAAGTGACATTACAGATACTGAAAAGAGAAATATATCCACCATTTTATGTTGAATGACAAGATTGAACAGTTGAACCACCATCTTATGCATACCACCATTTTGTGATATCTTTTCAACACGTGTTATGTACATGGACTATCTGCTGTGGAGGCGGCAGTGTTATATGAAGAAAAGTTGCAGTTAATAAAGAAGTTATTTCAAGCATTTGGTGTGCTCTTTAAACCTACTGTTTCCATAGAATGCTGCTAGAGGAATTACAGAGTAATAGACAGTCTGGTTAGACTAAAAGTCAGAGATATCAAAATTCTTCTAATGCCACAGCGCAAAAGGCACTTCATAGTGCTGCGCCTGCCACAGGAATCCCCATGTATTCTACGGTATCTTGTGTTGTTGCAGAACTGCCAGCAGGGGGTGCAAAGCCTTTCTTTTCAGCAATGTGAAACGTGAAAGATCTGATAAGATTTGTATAGGAGAGCCTTGGTATTGCACCTGGCCAGCCTCCCTGGCTGTCTTCATGATGGCCGCCTTCTGTTGGTAGTGGTGTACCCGACATATAACATATTTGACCCTGTCCAGGTCAACAGGTTTAGGCTCCAATGCACGATAGGCTCTATCTTGCTCCAAGGGAGTATCTTGGGGGACTCCTAAGAGATCATTAAAAATAGAGCGCAATATACTGTCCAAGTCCTTAGAAGTCACCAATTCAGAAATGCCTCTTATATTATTTTGTCTTCCCCTATTTTCAACATCATCCAACATGTCTGTGAGGTGGTGCAGCTGAAAAGTGTGAGACTCTATAATGGATTCTTGTATGTCCTGCTTAGCAGACACTGCCACGATAGATTATTCTATATCTGTCACCCTCTCCCCCATAGAGAGCATTTCATTTTTAATATTGTTGACCTCTGCCCTGTACACTTTTTCCAGTGTGGAGATATATGTCTCCATATAATCTTTAGTGGGGATGGAGATCCTTTTACAGAGGTCCCTCAGTTCTTTGAGGGTAGACGCCCCAGCCACGTGCGGTGGGGCCATGAGGGTCATCTTGAGGGTTTGACTGTGAGGAAGGCAGGGAAAGCCAAAGGTGTTGAAGGGTTAGAGGGATGGTGTTCATATAACGGGGAACTCTCCAACTCGCCCTCTCCCCACATGCCTGAGGTTGTGAAAGCAATGGCGGTTCCCACGCTTCTAGTGTCGGGCCGCGTGGTAGCTGAGATTGAGTCCCTTGCATTGGATTTCCCCCAGTTAGCTACATTTCCGTAGCTGTATTGTATTGTATGGAGCCCCTGATTCTCCATCCAGGTCAGCGGGACCACAAATGTCTGCTTCCGTGGGAGAGAAAGACACAGGTGTCTCTGTTGGTTCGTCTGTAGGAGCCTCCCAGGAAGATGGCGCAGGAGGTGAGCGCTGCGATCCGGGGAAAAGAAACCTTTTAATGCCTTGCGACAGGGGATTCTCTGGCTGACTAAGAGTTGTAGGCATGCTTTTCTTCTTTCTGACTCCCATTTTATACGATTTAGTGATGTTAGTGAGGTAGATTAGGGTCTCTCAAGTAGTCTAGAAGCAGGAGCTGAAGTGAAGTGTGTCTCTACTCCTCCATAGCCAGGCTACACCCACTCCTTGTGGATTATGCATGATTTTTCCCAACTGATTCCAGTTTGGAAAGATTGCAGAATAATACAGTACCAGCAAAGTGGATGAGATTAGATAATTGTTATGTGCAAAGTGCCACCCCCCCAGGGCCGATCGTGTCCTAGGGTGCTCCTACCTGGGTATCATCGGTCCCCAGGGTTAGGCTCCGAAGCAAAAAAGGGGAAAGTAATGGCGGAGGTGGAGAATAAGTGAATAAGTGGAGTTCAGACTTTATAAATTTCAACAGCTTTACTTGAATGAACTTACATCCGTACACGAAGTGATCTTTCTCTTGGTTCCAGCAGGTCTTGAGATAACTGGTAGGCAAAATTGAATAATGTACTTTCTCCTACTCTGCTGTGCTAAACTCTGTTTTAGTCTGGTTGCTAGACTCTGTATTGATTCTGGCACCTTTGGAGTGGGGTGCCTTTGGCTGTTGACTCCCTCGTGATACTGTCTGTAAACCTGTAAGGAGTCATGGTGCTCTATGAGCTGCTTCCCTCTTGAGGGACTTCTGTTGCAGGAGGGGATACTTCCCCTCGCTGCTATATCTCCGACACATCTGTTTCCAACACAAGCGTCCATGAAGACTACTAAAAACTTTGTGACATCTGTGGCTAAACCACATCAAATCCACACCAGCATGGAAAATCATGTGGATCTCCTGTGTGTTTACCTGCACCCATGTTTTTAATATAATTTTAATATGGGATGTATTCTCTTACAGATCACAATACCACAAATTATATTGTGGAGAATTTTTTTTCTTTATGATGAACATAGACCATAGTAAAAAAAAAATACATTCTGATTATATGCCTATGTCATTTCCTGTTTGCTTAATCAATTGATGATATCATGGCCAGGTGATTGTGATTTGTGTCCATAAAATGCCACACAGTGTCATTTACAGATGTAGCAGGGGTAACACACACACTCTTAACTCAAATCTCTTAACTCATTGCGTTATCTGAAACAAAAGCCATTGAAAAGTGATTGCTTAACGCATTTAGTTGCATTTAATTTAGATAACACGTCTCATAAAGCATGTGTGTTAACCCTGCACATCCGTAGCATTATGCAGTTGAGGAAGGCTGGACGGACAGAAACGCGTCAAACGCGTCCTGTAATCCTGTAATTTTGATTATGAAATAAAGCATATTACAGTTTGGAAGCAAGTACGTCTGCTGGGATTATCCTTTGAATTCTGATATAGGGATTGCCCTTTCCCGTGCAGCGTAACAAGAGGATCGCGAGCTGTCTGATTTAATTCTGACAGGTGCCCTTACCGTCAGGCGCATTTTATATTCCAGAAAATACAGTATATATATATGGGGCTGTAGAGGGAGACTTGATACCTAATTGTTTATACTGCAGAGTATGCTGTGGCCTATAACTTACCAGCCGGGGTTGGGGGATGAGGGAGCACAATGCCACATCATGGCTCCTGCTTCCTTCACAGTCTACACCCACATCTAACCACTGTATTGTAAAGTACAGAATGATTTGGATGGTACCAAGTCAGGGAGGCAGTGCTTACCTGCTTCTGTGCACAGCAGGTCTTCCTGCATTCAGCCCCCATATGAAATCCCTGATCAGTAGCAAGCACAAGGGGTCCATGCTCAGTGGCTCCTATGCCAAGCGTTTCCTGCTTCCCAAGCACAGGAAGAAGGGGACTGTCCATTTCTCTAGTGTTTAGAAATGTAGACCAGAGTGGCAAAATGTAAAGGGACTCCACATTGGTTTGTCCTCAGTATTCCCTTACGTCCCACCAGCAGCACAGATGGGGTTAACTGCCCCCCGTGGACTGGTAGGACCGGCGGAATTTTTAATGAGCCCAAAGAATAACCAATAGAAGAACTCCAGCTCCCTTAAAGGGAGGGGTTCGCCCCCCAGCCCAGCGTGTTTTTTTCTGTCCTTTGGACAGGTGGACTGGCGAAGCTCTCCCTCTCTGGGAGTTTGGAGATCATTATTCCAATGTTCCAGATTGGTCTCCTTTTTTTGACCATTACATCTAGCGCTCTTTCTAACCTGCGCTTATTCTTTCATTCCCCCATTCAGCTGCTGAACTTAGCGATTTTTGGGGGCGATGTGTTACTGAGTTTTCCCCTCCTGGATGCCTCGGCTCGCTCAGATGGCGACAGCTGCCGTTCTGGCACCGCTACAGAACCGTCTATGCAGGATATGTACCAGTGGGCTAAGACGCACGTGGACGACTCCATCAAGGGTGTCGTACGCCTTCTAAATGAGAGGTTACCAGTTCCTTTCTGTGGGGTCATCTTCCTCGGATGAGGAGGAATCAACTTCATGTTTCTTTCCACCCGAAAGACACAGAAGCTACTAAAGTCCATCAGGTCGGGGGACCATGATGTCGACATAGGGGAGTCTTCCGATCCCGCCTGCCGGACTTAGCGGGTCTTTAAGGCAGATGAGACCCTTCTGTGATGCGCACAGAATGGAAAAAGCCAGAAAAAGGCCCAGTCCTCACCCGGAAATTTAAGTTAATGTTTCCGATGGCTAAACCCTTAGTGGAATCATGGGGTTCCATACCTAAGGTGGACATGGCGATAGCCAAACTGTCCAGGCGCACTCTGGTTCCTGCAGACGATGGGTCTAGTCTGCAGGACCCTCTAGATAGGAGGGCAGAGTGCACCCTAAGAAGGGGTTACTCGGCGGCCGCAGCTTCGGCCTCAACCTCCATTGCGGCCACAGAGGTCTCTTCTTTCCTTAGAGCCAGGCTGAACCAAATCCAAACGGATGTCGACCAGAGTGTCTCCCGAGACGACATCCTGGCCGCTTTCAAATCCATCAATCTGGCCATGGATTTCCTGTGCGACACTTCCAAGCTCCAGCTGAAATTGATAGCCAAAACAATGGCTCTAGTGTCTGCTGCTAGGAGACCTCTGTGGCTAAAGCCCTGGAATGCCGACAATGCTTCCAAATATAACCTCTGTGGGCTTCCTTTCGAACCAAACCGCTTATTCGGTTCAGAATTAGACTCCATTATGGAGGGTCTCTTGGATAAAAAGGGAAAAAGTCTCCCCCAACAGCCCTTTCGGGGCAGGAGTAGACAAGCTCGCGGGGGCCGACCAGGACAGCAGGTTGGACGTAGAGACTGGGGGGGCCGTCTAGAAAGTTCTCTAGACGCTCCCGTATACCCACCAGGGAGGCAAAGCCCTCCTGACTATGGGCCTCTCAGAGGCTCTTGGATAAATCCTGCTACCCCTGTTGTTACGCCTCTAGATTTTCCCGTACCCCTGCCTCACCTCCCTGTAGGGGGGCGTCTTTCCTTTTTCAAACACGTATGGGCCCAGGAAGTCTCAGATCCCTGGGTCCAAAGCATAGTAGCTACGGGCTGTTCCATAGACCTCGTTTCTCTCCCCCAAAAAAAATTAATCGCCACGCGCAGTTTTTTGCCGGCCAGACAAAGGATTCTAGAGTCCTATATCCAGGACTACATTTCCAAGAGGTACCGGCAGGGGAGAGGGGTCTAGGGATTTATTCTCCAGTATTCCTGGTACCCAAAAAGACAGGAGATCTCCGGATGATCATAGATTTGAGTTTCCTCAATCGTTTCGTAAGGAGAACCAGGTTCCGTATGGAAACCATAAGGTCCGTCAGCCACCTCAGTCCTGGGGACGTGATGGCTACTCTGGACATCAAGGATGCTTACCTCCACATCCCGATCCATCCCTCCTCACGGAAATTTCTCAGGATCGCGGTCCAGATTTCAGGAGTGCGCAGGCACTATCAATTTGCCGCCCTCCCCTTCGGAATCTCATCTGCCCCCCTTATCTTCACCAAGGTGGTAGTATTTGTGGTAGCAGCTCTGAGACTCCAGGGACTGACCATTGTCCCTTACCTGGACGATTGGCTCCTTCTAGCCTCTTCAGTCCCTTTACTTTCCCATCATCTTCGTGTCGCAATTTCCTTTCTGCTCCGCTTAGGCTGGATTATCAACTGGCAGAAGTCAAACGTGAGCCCTTCAACTTCTATCCATTATCTAGGATTCGTAGTCGACTCTCTGGAGATGTCCCTCCAGTTGACGTCAGAAAGAGGAGCGCGGATTCAGGACCTGGCAAGGTTCCTTTACGTACCACGACGAGTCTCCATACGGACCCTCATGAAGATGTTGGGGCTCATGTCAGAGGCTGCGGATGCAGTCCCTTGGGCTTTATGGCACCTCCGAACTCTTCAGTCGGAGGTCTTAAACAAATGGAACTGCAGCCCGGCGGCGCTAGATTCCCTGTGCTCCCTATGCAACCAAACCAGGAATTCCCTCAGATGGTGGTTCCATCTATCAGCAGGGAAGTCTATGACCCAACCAGTTTGGCTCATATTGACTACGGACGCGTCCCTTGTAGGCTGGGGCGCCCATTTAGACGGATCCCCAGTTCGGGGATCTTGGTCTCCTCAGGAGCGGCATCTTTCCTCAAATCTCCGCGAGATGCGTGCTATCCGGCTAGCCCTCCTTCACTTCGCCCCTCAGATTCGGGGCAAAGCTGTGAAAGTCCAGTCAGACAACATGACTGCCGTGCTTTACATAAACAAGCAGGGAGGCACAAGATCCTTACCCCTTCTTTCGGAAATTGGGGTAATTCTACGGTGGGCAGAGCTGAACCTATCCCATCTATCTGCCACTCATATTCGAGGCTCCCTCAACTTCATTGCGGATCGCCTAAGTCGCGGCTTACCGACCATGGAGTGGTCACTGCACCCGGAGATCTTCAAGCAGCTAGTCCTCAAATGGGGTATGCCAGAAGTGGATCTCATGGCAACCAGGTTCAATGCCAAGGTACAGAGGTTCTGTTCCCTATACAGGGAGGACAACCCCCTGGCGATAGATGCTCTGACAATACCGTGGAGGTTCAGGCTGGCTTACATCTTCCCTCCCTTTTCCATGATTCCGAGGGTATTGATAAAAATCCGTCAGGATCAGGCCTCGGTAATAGCCATCATACCATTTTGGCCCAGGAGATCCTGGTTTACCCAGCTCATTCAGATGAGTCGGGGACAATATTGGAAACTCCCCCCAGAGCAGACCCTGGTGTCGTGGGACACGCATCTCTGCCCAGATCTGCACAGATTCAACCTGACAGCCTGGAGGTTGATCAGTCCCTTCCCAGAGTGGATGGGCTATCTGAGTCGGTCCTGAGAACTTTGTCGCATTCTAGAGCAGAGTCTACCAAAAAGGCCTACTCCCGGATCATGAGGATCTTCACCTCATGGTGTAGTTCCAACTAGGTGGCGTCTGCAGATCCGCCCCTCTCTGCGATCTTACAATTCCTCCAGGAAGGGTTGGAAAGAGGTCTCTCCCCTTCTACCCTGAAGGTCCAAGTTTTTGCCATCTCGGCCTGTCTCAACAGGCCATATTCTCGGGACCCGCTCATCAAACGCTTCCTTAAGGGAGCAGAAAGATTGAAGCCTATGATACTGAAACCCGTTCCCCAATGGGACTTATCAGTAGTTCTCAAGGGGTTAGCATCTCCCCCCTTTGAACCTTTGGAGGAGGCAAGCTTTAAATTTCTAACACTCAAGGTGGTCTTTCTTCTGGCTATTACCTCAGCCAAAAGAATTTCGGAGCTACAAGCTTTCTCCGCTTTACACCCATACATCATTTTCTTACAGGACAGAGTCCTTTTAAAATTTCTACCTTATATTAGACCTAAGGTTCCAACTTTTCAAAATATCAATCAGGTAATTTCTCTACCTGTCTTATTCTCCGCCTCCTCCTCTGATGTTCCAGTCCGACATCCACTGGACATATCTAGATGCCTCCAGATCTATGTGGATAGATCCAGAGAATTCAGGATAGATGAGAACCTCTTCATCCTGTTTGCCGGTAAGTCTAAAGGCCGCAAGGCGTCTAAAACTACTATTAGTCGCTGGATCAAGAAAGCCATTAGGGAAGCTTTCACCTCCCAATCCTTAGATCCTCCGGAGTTTGTGAGGGCCCATTCTACTAGGGCCATAGCTACCTCTGTCGCGGAGAGAAGTCTTCTCCCCCTAGAGTTGATCTGCAAGGCGATTTCCTGGAGCTCTGAATCAACCTTCATTTCTCATTATAGAATAGATGCTAAGGTAGCAGAGTTTTCGGCTTTTGGGCAGACAGTTCTTACTTCTGCCGGGCATGAGAACCCCCCCTAGGGGATTCTTCTTGCTATCTCCCCATCTGTGCTGCTGGTGGGACGTAAGGGAATCGTTAATTTCTAACGATAATTTGTTTTCCCTTAGTCCCAATAGCAGCACACAAATTTTCCCGCCCTAAGTACCTTTTCTTGGTATAAACACCTTTAAGGGAGCTGGAGTTCTTCTATTGGTTATTCTTTGGGCTTATTAAAAATTCCGCCGGTCCTACCAGTCCACGGGGGGCAGTTAACCTCACCTGTGCTGCTGTTGGGACTAACGGAAAACAAATTATCGTTAGAAATTAACGATTTTATGTCTTGGAAATAGCTGATGCCTTTACATTACATTACTTCCATTAAAGGGGTTATCCCATGAAAAATGTAAAAACTCGGACATCATATAGTATATGACAATCTCTATCTAACAAAGCTAGAACCAGCCCTGTACCTCACATGGATTCAGAGATCTCCCCATTCATTGTTCTGCTGTATTTATATTAAGCTGAGAGCTCAAGGGGCGTGTCTTTTCTGCTGCAGCTAAGGGGGCGTGTCCATGCTCTCCCTACCACAGCTCAGGAGGCAGTTGAAGGATGAAACTGAGCATGTGCGGCCTTCTCAGTGACCAGGTCAAAGAAATAAGAAATGAAGTGGCACTATACAGATACATTTTATTGAATAACTCAGTGGCTATGCAAAAATTTTCATTACTTGCAATTACAAAACTATTCAGATCCAGGTGCTGGTTTGAAAACTGTAGAATATTTTTTGTGGGACAATCCCTTTAAGTAATTTTCAGGGGCATGGAGATTTCTTTATAAAGACTGATGTTGTCCTGGAATAAGAACC
Organism: Bufo bufo; assembly: GCF_905171765.1. Taxonomy (NCBI): domain Eukaryota; kingdom Metazoa; phylum Chordata; class Amphibia; order Anura; family Bufonidae; genus Bufo; species Bufo bufo. The sequence goes on along the minus strand of NC_053390.1, from coordinate 820,748,798 downwards.
CTTAAAGGGGTTGTCCGGGTTCAGAGCTGAACCCAGACATACCCATAATTTCACCCAGGCAGCACCCCCTGACATGAGCATCGGAGCAGTTCATGCTCCAATGCTCTCCCTTGCACTGCGTGATCCCTGCCCTGGGCACTTTTATTTACTATAACACACTGCCAGGCAAAGGCTTCCGCCCAGCAGTGTGTTCAGTGATGTCACTGGCTCTAATGGGCAGGCTTCAGTGCAGGGCAAAAGAGAATTTCACCCAGGCAGCCCCCCTGACAAGAGCATCGGAGTAGTTCATGCTCTGATGGTCTTGTCAGGGGGGCTGCTTGGGTGAAATTCTGGGCATGTCCGGGTTCAGCTCTGAACCTGGACAACCTTTAAGTGGATGTGTAACACCCCAGAATGGTGTTACCAATTCTGCACCTTGCTACTATCTTTTATAGTTTAACCTGTATGTCACCTATATATTTATTTCCAGGCCCCGCAACACTGTGCATTTATAATAATGCTATGTAATTGTTCATGTAATGTGCCTGGTTCACCAGCAGGTGGCATCAAACACAGCAGAGCTATAGTTAGATAGAGTGGAACTCACCATTACATCCTCCCTCCCCTTTGGTCAGAAGTGGGCCAGTCTTGCTTGCTACCAGAAGGAGGCAGGGCAGTTTTGGTTTGTGCTAGTTGAGACTCCATGTTTAAGCTGGCAGGATTCTAACCTATTCCTTGGCTTAAGATAAGTCCGACTAAAATGTGAACTGCAGTGTAAAGAAGAAGCCAAGTTACCAAGGCAGCTTGTCAGTACAGCAGTTTGTCTGCCAGCTAAGTGCTAAAGCCTGCTGGAACCAAGACAAAGCCTGAAACTGTTTGGAGAAATGTTAATTTAAAGGGAACCTGTCATGTGGATATTTGATTATAATCTAACTAATTATATACAATTATTAACTACTAAAAAGTACCTTAGATGCATTCACACTGGTGTGACAGATGGTTACCTCATAATATACACACAAAGATGCCGCATGCTAATGAGCTGATTTGAGTCCAGCGTGATGTCAGTGAGTCCAGCGTATATTTAATTCAGAGCTATAGCCACTCGCCTGCCCACCTGCTGCTGATTCATATGGAAAAAAACTCAGCAGCAGGTGGGCGGGGAGAGTCAGGAGCTCATGAATATTCATGACTCATCATTATCAGCTGGATCTTTTCAATACAAGATGTTGGCAGATTGACTGGGTCAATTAAAGAAAGTGACCCAGCATTGTGCTAAGAGAATCAGTCACTTATTTATATTGCCCTTAGTTAGGACACCATAAAACTGGTGACAGGTTCCCTTTAAGTAAAGCTGCCATTGAACTTCATCTCAAGGTCTGGTCTCAAGTTATTCTTCAAATCCCTCAATTATCCCCCCTATTTATTGCTTCGGAGCCAAAGCCTGGGGTCCAGGTAAGAGCACCGTAACACACATAAAGAAACAGATAGGCCGCACTATAATACTTGGAATTCATACACCTGGGTCGCGTTTTAGGAGGGCTCTGGTGGAGGGGCCTGTTACAAATTTTGTTGTCAGGAAACAGGATCTAATTTTGCTCCTGGAAAGCCCCCTCTATCTGTAAAATCCCATACAAGAGACTTTATAGCATCTACTTACTGCTGGAGAGTGTGAATCTGCATCAGTTGCAGAACTGTCGCAAAACAGGGGTTAATTGGCCATCTTGGATTTGGACATCCTGTGTTGAGAGGAAGACATCCACCTAGCAGAGGGGAGGTAACCAAACAGTCCGTCTTTACAGAGGAACCAGTCTTACAGCAGAAGGAACTAAAGTGCTCAGTACAAGTTCCCAGGAGGACAGAGAAACCAACTGTACCCCCTACAGGAAGTATAAGTGGTGGCCATTTTGGAAAAGGCAAAATACAGTCCCAGCTTCCCTGGATCCTGAGAAGCAATGTCCAGGGGTCTGAGTGAGTACTTCTGGGGAAAATAACCTTGCTAGAGACTGTTAGGGGCTATAATTTGCCTGCCAGAGCATCATACTCTCCAAAATTAAGCAGTTGCAGTGACTCTTAAAGGAGCCACACACCAATTTTGCTGCCGTTGCCCATAGCAACATGTTCTTAAATTGAATTTTAGCTTATGCTGACCCCTGGTACAGGGTCTGGTACAGGGTATCAAAAGCCATGTCTGACAGTGAAGATAGCACCCACTTGGACCACAGTGATCAATCAGCAGCAGCTGTAGCCACATGCCTCTAACTATTACATTAATGGAGTCAGAGAAGGACTGCCCTGTGGCCATTGTCATTGCCACTAGGGACTTTTAACTGCTGCAACAACAGCGAAAAAAGACTTCCAGTGCCTCTGGTAGGGAGCAGCGGGCCATTTCCAGGCGAAGGTTACCACTGTTGCCCCTGATTACTGGAGTAGCAGAGCTTGAAAAGAGCCTGTTTGTAGCCATTATCACTGCCACTGCAGAAATCTCCAGGCCTACTACTACTACTACTGCTGCTGTACAGCCTGAGCCTGCCAAACGGGAGCGCCGTCCCGAGGTGTGTGAGAATAAGGAAGAGTCCGCTGATACTGCTCCATGCACTCCGGAACTAGTGTTAATCGCAAATATTCTAATCGCGAATACTGTCACTTCGAGAATTTGCGAAGATGTAGAATATAGTGCTATATATTCGTAATTGTGAATATTCTAGATTTTTTTTCATCAGTAACTTACTTTCTTGCTTGTGGGCCAATGAGAAGGCTGCAATATCTTTGTCAAGCTTAGCAACATCCATAGCAACCAATAGAAAAGTTGCCTACCCCTTACTATATAGGAAACTCCCGAGCAGCTATTGCTGTTCTCTGTGCTTTCATCTGGATCCTATTCCTTATCCAATTACATTAGATAGTTAATTAGCTCATACTGTATATATAATACAGATAGTTAGTGGGAGCGCATCATTAGTGCCGATTTGCGCAATCGTGAAAATAATTACGAGATCACGAATTCTAGACTCGCAAATTTATTGTGAATATTATGCGAAAAATTTGCAAGATATCATGAAAACTAATATTGCCTATGCCGCTCATCACTATCTGGAACCAATACCAAATCCAGAGCTTCTTGCTATGAAAGACCAAGGGTCTATCCTTTCTTGATGTCAGGAGAATCTGTCACCTACTAGGAAAAAGCCAAGGCTTGCAGAGGATCCTTCAGAAAAGGGTGATCCTCCAATTAAAAGTCCTGCCACAGAAAGCCACCAGGAGATCACAGATGGAGTTTCTGCCGGAGTTACAGCTGCAGAGAGCACCAGAGCTAGCAGTGATAGTGATAAGGATGTCGAGCAGCTTAAAGAAGTACTTTTGTGTCCTTAAGTTTGGGACCCAGGAGGAAGACTTCCACCCCCTCCTGTAAGTGACCTCGTACCGTGAGGAAAACCATCCATTGGACTACTGGAGCTACTGCATCTTGGACTGAACTTGAAGGGTGAGAGCTTGTTGGTCTTTTACTTTTGTTGCCACACAAATTGTTAATAGTGTTGAGTGAACCCGAACTGTAAAGTTCGGATCCGTACCGAACTTTGCCCTTACGGGTACCCGGACCCGAACCCCGAACTTTGCCATAACAGTTTGAGTTCGGTGTTTGGGCATTTAATAAAGCTTGTTGAAAGGCTGCGGGGCAGCCAATCAACAAGCTTTTAAGCTGTAAGCACGTAGAAATGGCTGTGATTGGCCAGTGCATCTTGTGACCCAGCCTCTATAAAAGCTGGATCACGTGTAGCACTGCCCATCAGCTCTGAATATTGCAGGGACAGAAAGCAGGCAGCTGAAGTGAGGGAGAGTGTTAGGAATCTGGCAAAGATTTTTGTGGGTGACCTACAGTTTATTGTTTTTTTGTGGGTGCAATACACCAGCTTTGCATCCCCGACACAGAAATATAGAAAAAATCTGGCTGCTAATTCTGTGGGTGACCTATAGCGATCTTTTGTGGGTGCAATGCACCATATTTTCACCCCTGACACAGAAATATGATGATTAACCCCTTAAGGACCGGGCTCATTTTCACCTTCAGGACCAGGCCATTTTTTGCAAATCTGACCAGTGTCACTTTATGTGGTGATAACATTACAACGCTTTGACTTATCCAGGCCATTCTGAGATAGTTTTTTCATCACATATTGTACTTCATGACACTGGTAAAATGGAGTAAAAAATAATAATTTTTATTTATAAAAAAAATACCAAATTTGCCAAAAATTAGGAAAAATTAGCAAATTTCCAAGTTTCAATTTCTCTACTTCTATAATACAAATTAATACCTACAAAAATAGTTATTACTTTACATTTCCCATATGTCTACTTCATGTTAGGATCATTTTGGGAATTAAATTTTATTTTTGGGGGACGTTACAAGGCTTAGAAGTTTAGAAGTAAATCTTGAAATTTCTCAGAAATTTTCAAAAACCAACTTTTTAACCACCTCCCGTCTGCCCATTGACTATAAACGTCCAGGAGGTGGATCTCTATTTCTGATAGCACGTTTTAAAACGTCCTGCAGCTTTCCCTCCTGTGCTCTGCCCCTGTACATAGAAACTCTATGACTAAGCTCCCTCCTGACAGCCAAGAACATGGAGCTTTACCCTGAGACCTTTTTTGCTGGTCTCCAGGCTTTTGATCGCTCTGACAAGCAGTCAGAGCGATCACAAATGCATCTACCATCTCCCTCTTATTACTGCCAGTCAGAGAGGGAGATCGGTATTTAAAGTAGGCATCGCGATCGTAATTCTTAACTGTAAGCCCTGGAGACTGGCGCTGTAATTTCCAGTTACAGCGCTCTCAAATGCTTGTACCGTCTCCCTCTCTGTAGCGCTGGCAGGAGAGGGAGATCGGTACATTCACACTCCAGCAGCGATCCCCCAGCAGCTGTTTACACTGGAGACAAATCAGCAGCATTGTCTCCAGAGCATGTGTTGTGAGCTCTGTAATCTGCAGTTACAGCGCTCAGAGAGGCTTGTACTGTCTCCCTCTCATTAGTGCTAGCAGGAGAGAGAGATCGGAACATTTACACTCACCCAGCAGCTGTTTTCACTGGAGACCAATCAGCACGATCTCCAGGACATGTGACTGTCTGAGCCGGGAGAGTGCAGGAGCTGTGAGGTCTTTCAGAGACCTCGATCAGCCCTGCACTGAGGCTGTACAGCAAAGTATACTGCTGTACAGCCTCTCTGGGGGGTGCATTTCTCCTGTAACTGGGGCTACTATGTCAGCCCCAGTTACAGGAGAAATCAACAGTGAAAAGAAAAAAAGTGAAGTTAAATGTCCCCCAGAGGTCTTGTATGACCTTATGGGGGACGCAAAGTGTAAAATAAAAAAAATAAAAATAAAATGTTAAAAAAAAAATTAAAAAAAATTAAGTTTTCACATGTAAAAAAAAAAATTCCCCAAGTAAGGAATAAAAAAAATAATAAAAAAATAGAAAAAATAAAATAAAATAGACATATTTGGTATTGCCGCGTCCGTGATGGTCGGCTCTATAAATATATCACATAATAGACCCAGTCCAATAATCACCATAAAAAATAAAAATAACTGTAAAAAAAAGCCATTTTTGTCACCTTACATCACAAAAAGTGCAACACCAAGTGATCAAAAAGGAGTATGTCCCACAAAATGGTACCAATAAAACCGTCACCTCATCCCGCAAAAAATGAGCCCCTACATAAGAAAATCTCTCAAAAAATAAAAAAAACTATAGCTCTTAGAACATGGAGACACTAAAACATCATTTTTTTGGTTTAAAAAATGCTATAATTGTGTTAAAGTGAAATAAATTTTAAAAAGTATACATATTAGGTATTGCCGCGTCCGTAAAAACCAGCTCTATAAAAATATCACATGAACTAAACCCTCGGGTGAACACCGTAAAAATAAAAAAATAAAAACTGTGTCAAAACAAGCAATTTTTGTCACCTTACATCACAAAAAGTGCAACACCAAGTGATCAAAAAGGCGTATGTCCCACAAAATTGTACCAATAAAACCGTCACCTCATCCCGCAAAAAATGAGCCCCTACATAATATAATCTGTCAAAAAATAAAAAAACTATAGCTCTCAGAACATGGACACATTAAAACATAATTTTTTTGTTTCAAAAAGGCTATTATTGGGTAAAACTTTAATAAATAAGAAAAAGTATACATATTAGGTATCGCCACGTCCGTAACAATCTGCTCTATAAAAATGTCACTTGACTGAACCCCTCAAGTGAACGCTTTAAAAATAAATAAATAAAAACTGTGCTAAAACAACCAATTTTTTGGTCACCTTGCCCCATAAAGTGTTATAATTAATTATCAAAAAATCATATGTACCCAAAAATAGTACCAATAAAACTGGCACCTTATTACCTAGTTTCTAAAATGGGGTCACTTTTTGGGAGTTTCTACTGTAAGGGTGCATCAGGGGGGCTTCAAATGGGACATGGCATCTAAAAGTCATGTGGAGTTCCTTTTCTTCTGCGCCCTGCCATGTTCCCATACAGCAGTTTATGACCACATGTGGGGTGTTTCTGTAAACTGAAGAATCTGGGTAATAAATATTGAGTTTTGTTTGGCTGTTAACCATCGATGTGTTAAAGAAGAAATTGGATTAAAATGGAAAATCTTCCAAAAAAGTGAAATTTTAAAATTTGATCTCCATTTTCCTTTAATTCTTGTGGAACGCCTAAAGGGTTAACAAAGTTTGTAAAATCGGTTTTAAGTAACTTGAGGGGTGTAGTTTCTACAATGGGGTCATTTATGGGGGTATCCACTATGTAGGCCCCACAAAGTGACTTCAGACCTGAACTGGTCCTTAAAAAGTGGGTTTTGGCAATTTTCTTAAAAATGTGAAGAATTGGTTCTAAACTTCTAAGCCTTCTAACGTCCTAAAAAAATAAAATGACATTTCCAAAATGATGCCAACATAAAGTAGACCTATGGGGAATGTTAAGTAATAAATATTTTTATGAGGTATCACTTTCTGTTTAAAAAGCAGAGGAATTGAAATTTAGAAAATTGCAAATTTTTCAAAATTTTTGGTAAATTTGGGGTGTTTTCATAAATAAATGTGAAATATATTGACTCAAATTTATGACTATCATGAAGTACATTGTGTCACGAGAAAACAATCTCTGAATGACTTGGATAAGTAAAGGCGTTCCAAAGTTATTACCACATAAAGTGAGATAGGTCAGTTTTGCAAAATTAGGCCTGGTCAGGAAGGGGGCAAATGGCCCAGATGGCAAGTGGTTAAGGACCAGTTCAGGTCTGAAGTCACTTTGTGAAGCTTACATAATAGAAACCATCCAAAAATGACCCCATTCTAGAAACAAATGTTGTTAACCCTTTAGGTGTTCCACAAGAATTAATGGAAAATAGAGATACATTTTCAAAATTTAACTTTTTTGGCAGATTTTCAATTTTAATTTTTTTTTTCTAGTTACAAAGCAAGGGTTAACAGCCAAACAAAACTCAAAATTTATGACCCTGATTCTGTAGTTTACAAAAACACCCCATATGTGGTCGTAAATTGCTGTACGGGCACACGGCAGGTCGCAGAAGGAAAGGAATGTCATACGGTTTTTGGAAGGCAGGTTTTGCTGGACAGGTTTTTTTGACACCATGTCCCATTTGAGGCCCCTCTGATGCACCCCTAGAGTAGAAACTCCATAAAAGTGACCCCATCTAAGAAACTAAGTCCTTAAAGGTATTCAAAACTGATTTTTACAATCGTTGTTAACCCTTTAGGTGTTCCACAAGAATTAATGGAAAATAGAGATACAATTTAAAAATTTCACTTTTTTGGCAGATTTTCCATTTTAATATTTTTTTCCAGTTACAAAGCAAGGGTTAACAGCCAAACAAAACTCAATATTTATGGCCCTGATTCTGTAGTATACATAAACACCCCATATGTGGTCATATACTGCTGTACGGGCACACAACAGGGCGCAGAAGGAAAGGAATGCCATATGGTTTTTGGAAGGCAGATTTTGCTGGACTGTTCTTTTTTTGACACCATGTCCCATTTGAAGCCCCCTGATGCACCCCTAGAGTAGAAACTCCATAAAGGTGACCCTATTTTAGAAACTATGGGATAGGGTGGAAGTTTTGTTGGTACTAGTTTAGGGTACATATGATTTTTGGTTGCTCTATATTACACTTTTTGTGAGGCAAGGTAACAAGAAATAGCTGTTTTGGCACCGTTTTTTTTATTTACAACATTCATCTGACAGGTTAGATCATGTGGTATTTTTATAGAGCAGGTTGTCATTGACGCGGCGATACCTAATATGTATACATTTTTTTATTTATGTAAGTTTTAAACAATGATTTAATTTTTGAAACAAAAAAAATCATGTTTTAGTTTCTCCATATTCTGAGAGCCATAGTTTTTTTCTGTTTTTGGGCGATTATCTTAGGTAGGGTCTAATTTTTTGCGGGATGAGATGACGGTTTGATTGGCACTATCTTGGGGTGCATATGACTTTTTGATCGCTTGCTATTACACTTTTTGTGATGTAAGGTGACAAAAAATAGTTTATTTAGCACAGTTTTTATTTTTATTTTTTAACGGTGTTCATCTGAGGGGTGATATGTTTATAGAGCTGGTCGATACGGACGCGACAATACCTAATATGTCTATATGTATTTTCCCTATCTTTTCCATTTCCGCTTTTTTTTTTTTTTACTTGAAACTTTTAATTTTTTTTGTAAAACTTTAATTTTATAAACTTTTTTTTTTCACTTTATTATTTGTCCCACTCTGGGACTTCAATATTACAGGGTCTGATCCCTGTTTCAATGCAGCACGATACATCTGTATTGTGCTGTATTGAACTGTTAGTGTCTTACACTGTAAGACGCTAACAGTTGCCTAGGAGACCCAGCCTGGGGGCTGGGCCTCTTAGGCCTCCGTACATGCCAGGCCCCAAGCCTTGGAATGGCTTGGGGCTGCCATGGCAACCATGGAGTCCCCGCCACAGCAGCGCGGGGACCGATGGATGAGGTGAGGGAGCGCAAACCTCCCATATGCCGCGGTCAGCGCTGACCGCGGCATATGAGGGGTTAATCCACGCACGCGGGGGGGAGGAGGAAGGACCGCAGGACGAGAATGCTCGTCCTCTAGCGCTAAGTGCCGGCGATTTAGGACGAGCATTCTCGTCCTGGGTCGTTAAGGGGTTAATCTGGCTGTTAATTCTGTGGGTGACCTATATTCAACCCACTATCTTTGTACCCCCGACACAAAACTATAATAGTTAATCCGTCTGTTAGTTTGGTGGGTGAAATATACCTAATTTGTGTGTGAGGTACACCTGCATTACATATGTGACAGTGAAATTGATATAGTTAATTTGTCTGTTAGTTCGGTAGGTGACCTCAAAGAATGAGGAGAGCATCAAATAAGGGACGTGGCCCTAGTCGTGGTGCTGCTGGTGTTGGTGGAGCTCCTGTTGCAGGGAGAGGACATGGTCGATCTGTGCCAGCTACAAGCCAAAATTAAACACCTTCTTCAGCTGCACGTAGACGACAAAAACGTCAGCGTTATTTTGCAGGCCTGAATACTGGTGTACGAATGGTGAGGCCAGAACAAGTAGAGGCGGTAGTAGATTGGGTGGCTGACAGTGCCTCCAGTTCCTTCACATTGTCTCCCACCCGGTCCCCTGCTGAAAGCGCAGAGTTGGCACCTGCAGCCCATGGGCGTCTGTCTTTCCACCTTGCAAATCAGCCAAACAGTCTGAGCCCCAAGTCATGCAGCAGTCTCCTATGCATTTTAATGAATCTGCTGGCAGGGTTTCTGTGGGCCATCCACATTCACAAGTGGCTTGGAGGGTGGATTCCTGCACCAACAGAGGCCAGGTACACAACTGTCCAGCCAGGGCACAGTTCTGGAGGATGTGGAGGAGGAGGATGATGATGAAGAGGAACCGATTTAACAGCAGGGTGGCACCCAAAGCAGCACATGGGCATCACTGGAGCGTGGCTGGGGGGATACAGAGGACACAGACGATACACCTCCCACAGAGGACAGCTTGTAATTTCTTCTGCGCAGCCTGGCACACATGAGCGACTATATGCTGCAGTACCTGCGCAATGAGCGCCGAGTTGCCCACATTTTAACAAGTGCTGATTACTGGGTCGCCACCCTGCTGGATCCCCACTACAAGGACAACGTGCCATCCTTAATTCCATCACTGGAGCGTGATAGGAAGATGCGCGAGTACAAGCGCATGCTGGTAGACACGCTGCTGATGGCATTCCCACCTGGCAGCGGCGGCACAGTGGAAGCACAAGACAAAGGCAGAGGAGGAGGAAGAAGTCGCCAACGCAGCTGGGGCACCGCCAGCACCTCAGAAGGGAGGGTTAGCATGGCCGAAATGTGGAAAAGTTTTGTCAGCACGCCACAACAACCATCACCAGCAGCTGATACGGAACGTCTTAGCAGGAGGCAGCATTTCACCAACATGGTGGAGCAGTATGTGTGCACACGCCTACACGTACTGAATGACGGGTCTGCCCCCTTCAACTTCTGGGTCTCCAAATTGGGCACATGACTTGAGCTTGCCCTTTACGCCTTGGAGCTGCTGGCCTGTCCTGCGTCCAGTGTATTGTCCGAACATGTGTTTAGCATGGCAGGGGGGGGTTATCACAGACAAGCACAGCCAACTGTCCACAGCCAATGTGGACAAGCTCATGTTTATTAAAATGAACCACACATGGATCTTACAGGACTTGTCCGTACCTTGTTGCTGAGTAGATAAGTATACCGGCCGCACCCAGCCATTGTTAGACTCCAGCGCACTTTCTTTTTGCATTATCTTTTCTAGCTTCCAATGTTTTGGGGTCTTCCTAAATTTATAAACAAATAAATAAAATAATATAAAAATAAAGGGAAAAAAAAACAAATCTGTGTTGGCTACCTCCTCCTCCACCGCCGCTTCCACCTACACCGGCACGTCCACTGCCTCCACAACCTCCTATTCCACTTTTCCCTCCGCCTCTTAGTTCAAGATTATTATTATTATTATTTTTTCTATTCTATGTTATTTTAAGTCATTTCCTTATCCACATTTATTTACAGGGCAACTGTCCTGCTTTTATCCCCCTTTATCTTCCTTTTGCAGCCCTCTAGCCCTTACTATATATATTTTACAGGCATTTTAGTGCCTCAAAGTTTGGATCCCCATTGACTTCAATGGGGTTCGGGGTCAAGTTCGGGTCAAGTTCGAGTCCCGAACCCGAACTTTGAGCTGAATTTCGGCCGATCCCGACGAACCCGAACCTCTAGGTGCTCGCTCATCCCTAATTGTTAGGACTCCATCCATCAGCCAATAATTATCTCCAGGTTGTGCACGTTGGCGCCATACCTCATGTGGATTACAAATTGCATATTTTTTTTTTGCATTATATGTTCCATTTTTGCAAAGTAACAAGTCTGCACACAAAGAAAGGACTCAAACGTGTACCTAAGCTCTTTGTGATTTCTATTGTGACATTTTTTGCACTATATTTTTGCACTATAGTTCTAAGGTTCTGCAACATTCAAGCACTTTAGACCATTGTAAGGACTCTTTTATGGGTACAACAATGTGACCTCTTATGCAGTTTTTGAATGGATATTGGACTGTATACAGTTAGCCAGATAGTTATCATGCTTACTCCATTGCTTATATGGACTGCCTCTGAGGACGCTGAATACTACTGGTCCTATTTTGCCGTGTATTAGTTTAGAAAGCCTAGGTATTATATGTTATAATTTGCATATGCCCATAACCGTGTTCTCTCCACAGACTTGGGAGGGGAAGGAGCCAGTGTGTCCTGTGTCTTTGGGATCATGTGCTGTTGCTACACAGGGAGGACCAAGTGGTAATGTCACAAGCAGTCTAAACATCTTTAACTAAGGGAAATTGTGGAATCCGCACACCTTAGTATGGTGGTGGTGCTCGCAGAGGACTTCAGTCGCAGAATATATAGAGATAATCCACGGCACACCAATGTCTTTTTACTTTGCAAATTTATTATAGGTACAAAAAGGTATTCACAAGATTTGTCAATATATGACTAGTGGCGCCATGATTATAATATGAGCAAAAATCACATATATTTGTAGGCCATGATATGTCCCAACGTTTCGGTCCTGTCAAAGACCTTTCTCAAGGGATCTGTAAAGGAGTATAAATAGAAAGGTTTTATTGGCGTCTCAATGTGGCGACCATAATATACTATTGACCCATATAGAAAAGAGAAAAATAAAGAAATAGGAGGAATTATATATATATATATATATATATATATATATATGTATATGCTGACACACACACACATATATACATATATATACACACTCATGCACATACAAACGTATAGATCTCAGATTCATGACTTTGGTAAAGAGAGAGTAGAAGGTAGGTAAAGTAAGAGGGATATAAGGGATATACGACTGGTTGAGCAGATACCGTTTCTAATAGAGTGAGGACATGATGATCAGAACAAGGCTATAGCATGAACCATTACTCGTCAATAAGACATAAGATAAAGTCAGGAATCAATGTAGTAGATAGGTTAGATTTAGTATGGTGAGCATAAGAAAAAATATCTGTAGATAAATGGAGCAGCGGATTGAATATGGGTATGTAATGCCTGAATATATAGTAATACATAAACTCACCGTGGCCGGTTGGCAAACTGCATGGTATAGGCGCCGTGCATGTGTACGTCTGTTGGGGTTTTAAGCCGAGCGGCCGAAAGTCATGTCTGCGCTTTGACCTGTGTCCGGGTTCAGCGGGTCACATGATCGCCAGTGACGTCATGTGAGCCGCGTGACCGCAGGACAAGTGGGGCATGCGCACTAGGTGCTGAGACGGAGAAATAGAGAATAGCTATTCTCTATTTCTCCGTCTCAGCACCTAGTGCGCATGTATATATGTGTGTGTGTGTGTATATATAAGCTTGAGGAAGGCTCGTGACTAGAGCCGAAACGTTGCACCACCGGTGTGAATAAAGGGTTCACTGCTTTTATCCTTGGAGTGCCGCTCATTTTTCTCAATTTACATATATATATACATATATATATATATACATATATATATAATTCCTCCTATTTCTTTATTTTTCTCTTTTCTATATGGGTCAATAGTATACTATGGTCGCCACATTGAGACGCCAATAAAACCTTTCTATTTATACTCCTTTACAGATCCCTTGAGAAAGGTCTTTGACAGGACCGAAACGTTGGGACATATCATGGCCTACAAATATATGTGATTTTTGCTCATATTATAATCATGGCGCGACTAGTCATATATTGACAAATCTTGTTAATACCTTTTTGTACCTATAATAAATTTGCAAAGTAAAAAGACATTGGTGTGCCGTTGATTATCTCTATATAAATATCTTTAACCACCTCAGCCCATATAGCTTAAACACCCTTAATGACCAGGCCACTTTTTACAACTTACCACCTAAATGAATTTTACCTCCTTTTCTTCTCACTAATAGAGCTTTCATTTGGTGGTATTTGATTGCTGCTGACATTTTTACTTTTTTTGTTATTAATCGAAATTTAACGATTTTTTTGCAAAAAAATTACATTTTTCACTTTCAGTTGTAAAATTTTGCAAAAAAAACGACATCCATATATAAATTTTGCTCTAAATTTATTGTTCTACATGTCTTTGATAAAAAAAAAAATTTGGGTAAAAAAAAAAAAGGTTTGGGTAAAAGTTATAGCGTTTACAAACTATGGTACAAAAATGTGAATTTCCGCTTTTTGAAGCAGCTCTGACTTTCTGAGCACCTGTCATGTTTCCTGAGGTTCTACAATGCCCAGACAGTACAAACACCCCCCAAATGACCGCATTTCGGAAAGTAGACACCCTAAGGTATTCGATGATGGGCATAGTGAGTTCATAGAACTTTTTATTTTTTGTCACAAGTTAGCGGAAAATGATGATTTTTTATTTTTATTTTTTTCTTACAAAGTCTCATATTCCACTAACTTGTGACAAAAAAATAAAAAGTTCTATGAACTCACTATGCCCATCAGCGAATACTTTGGGGTGTCTTCTTTCCAAAATGGGGTCACTTGTGGGGTAGTTATACTGCCCTGGCATTATAGGGGCCCAAATGTGTGGTAAGTACTTTGAAATCAAATTCTGTAAAAAATGGCCGGTGAAATCCGAAAGGTGCTCTTTGGAATGTGGGCCCCTTTGCCCACCTAGGCTGCAAAAAAGTGTCACACATGTGGTATCTCCGTAATCAGGAGAAGTTGGGGAATGTGTTTTGGGGTGTCATTTTACATATACCCATGCTGGGTGAGAGAAATATCTTGGCAAAATACAACTTTTCCCATTTTTTTATACAAAGTTGGCATTTGACCAAGATATTTATCTCACCCAGCATGGGTATATGTAAAATGACACCCCAAAACACATTCCCCAACTTCTCCTGATTACGGAGATACCACATGTGTGACACTTTTTTGCAGCCTAGGTGGGCAAAGGGGCCCACATTCCAAAGAGCACCTTTCGGATTTCACCGGCCATTTTTTACAGAATTTGATTTCAAACTCCTTACCACACATTTGGGCCCCTAGAATGCCAGGGCAGTATAACTACCCCACAAGTGACCCCATTTTGGAAAGAAGACACCCCAAGGTATTCTGTGAGGGGCATGGCGAGTTCCTAGAATTTATAATTTTTTGTCACAAGTTAGCGGAACATTATTTATTTATTTTTTTCTTACAAAGTCTCATATTCCACTAACTTGTTACAAAAAATAAAAAGTTCTATGAACTCACTATGCCCATCAGCGAATCCCTTGGGGTGTCTTCTTTCCAAAATGGGGTCACTTGTGGGGTATTTTTTTTCTTACAAAGTCTCATATTCCACTAACTTGTGACAAAAAATAAAAAGTTCTATGAACTCACTATGCCCATCAGCGAATCCCTTGGGGTGTCTTCTTTCCAAAATGGGGTCACTTGTGGGGTAGTTATACTGCCCTGGCATTCTAGGGGCCCAAATGTGTGGTAAAAAGTTTGAAATCAAATTATATAAAAAATGGCCGGTGAAATCCGAAAGGTGCTCTTTGGAATGTGGGCCCCTTTGCCCACCTAGGCTGCAAAAAAGTGTCACACATGTGGTATCTCCGTAATCAGGAGAAGTTGGGGAATGTGTTTTGGGGTGTCATTTTACATATACCCATTCTGGGTGAGAGAAATATCTTGGCAAAAGACAACTTTTCCCATTTTTTTATACAAAGTTGGCATTTGACCAAGATATTTCTCTCACCCAGCATGGGTAAATGTAAAATGACACCCCAAAACACATTCCGCAACTTCTCCCGAGTACGGCGATACCACATGTGTGACACTTTTTTGCAGCCTCGATGCGCAAAGGGGCCCACATTCCTTTTAGGAGGGCATTTTTAGACATTTGGATACCAGACTTCTTCTCACGCTTTGGGGCCCCTAAAATGCCAGGGCAGTATAAATACCCCACATGTGACCCCATTTTGGAAAGAAGACACCCCAAGGTATTCAATGAGGGGCATGGCGAGTTCCTAGAATTTTTTTTTTTTTGGCACAAGTTAGCGGAAATTGTTTTTTTTTTTTTTTTTTTCGCACAAGTCTCCCTTTCCGCTAACTTGGGACAGAAATTTCAATCTTTCATGGACTCAATATGCCCCTCAGCGAATACCTTGGGGTGTCTTCTTTCCGAAATGGGGTCATTTGTGGGGTGTTTGTACTGCCCTGGCATTTGAGGGTCTCCGCAATCATTACATGTATGCCCAGCATTAGGAGGTTCTGCTATTCTCCTTATATTGAGCGTATGGGTAATGAGATTTTTTTTTTTCGTTCAGCCTCTGGGCTGAAAGAAAAAATGAACGGCACAGATTTCTTCATTCGCATCGATCAATGTGGATGAAAAAATCTCTGCCAAAAAAAAAAAAAAATGGAGGGGAAAGGCATCTGCCAGGACATAGGAGCTCCGCCCAACATCCATACCCACTTAGCTCGTATGCCCTGGCAAACCAGATTTCTCCATTCACATCAATCGATGTGAATGAATAAATCATTGCCGGGATTTTATTTATTTTTTTATATACAAAGTGTTTGCCAAAGTATATGAACACCGCCGCCTCCTCAGCTCATATGCCTCGGCAAACGTATCTTTTACTGCAGAGGAGAAATCTCATCTTGCAGCGCCGCATACACTGACTTTTGTCTAATCTGACAGCAGCGCAATGCTTCTGTCAGAATGCACATCAGTGCTGCAGCTGGTCGATCGGTTGGTCCACCTAGAAGGTAAAAAAAAAAAAAAAAAAAAGAAAAAACCAGGCCGCAACGCAATAAATTTATTAACTTTATAATAACTTTTGAACATAACATATACATTTTATTGAACTGAACGTTAACTTTTATACTTACCGGTGATTTTTTTATTTTTTTTTACCTTTATAGAACAAACCTCTCCTTCCCCATGGGACAATGTGCAAAACGCAAATCGCCCAAAAGATGTGGCGAAGTACGTTATGCACTTTATCCCAGGTGAAAGGAGAGGTTTGCAGCAGCTGTGAGAGAAAGGGCCCTAATAGCCCTGTGTGCCTGTCCTGTGAGATGCAATCCCTATGCTAAGTGTACCTGTGTGTGGTACTTCCGGAAACACTCTCCTAAGCATAGGGCAGGGTGGTCAGGACAGTCAGGACAGAAATAGCGGGTGTCACGCCTTATTCCACTCCTGCTACAGACACAACATTTTTTTCGGGGTGGCGGTTGGGTTGAGGTACCAGGAACGACACTGGGGAAATGTCGCTCGTGTAGACGGCTAACTACACTGGTGGTTGGGGCCACGGAACCTCCTGGATACAGGAGGTTCTCGATGATCTCTTCCTGGAATTTGAGGAAGGATCGTGTTCTCCCAGCCTTACTGTAGAGAACTAAACTATTATACAGAGCCAATTGAATTAAATTTACAGACACCTTCTTATACCAGCGTCTGGTGCGTCGGGAAACTAAATAGGGAGCCAACATCTGGTCATTGAAGTCCACCCCTCCCATGAGCGCATTATAGTCGTGGACTGAGAGGGGCTTTTCAATGACACGGGTTGCCCTTTCAATTTGGATTGTCGTGTCTGCGTGAATGGAGGAGAGCATGTAAACGTCACGCTTGTCTCTCCATTTCACGGCGAGCAGTTCTTCATTACACAAGGCAGCCCTCTCCCCCCTTGCAAGACGGGTGGTAACGAGCCGTTGGGGGAAGCCCGCGCGACTAGTTCGCGCGGTGCCACAGGCGCCAATCCGTTCTAGAAACAAATGCCTAAAGAGGGCCACACTTGTGTAAAAATTGTCCACATAAAGATGGTACCCCTTGCCGAATAAGGGTGACACCAAGTCCCAGACTGTCTTCCCACTGCTCCCCAGGTAGTCAGGGCAACCGACCGGCTCCAGGATCAGATCTTTTCCCTCAAAGACACAAAATTTGTGGGTATAGCCTGTGGCCCTTTCACAGAGCTTATACAATTTGACCCCATACCGGGCACGCTTGCTTGGGATGTATTGTTTGAAGCCAAGGCGCCCGGTAAAATGTATTAGGAACTCGTCTACGCAGATGTTTTGCTCGGGGGTATACAAATCTGCAAATTTCTGGTTGAAATGGTCTATGAGGGGCCGAATTTTGTGGAGCCGGTCAAAAGCTGGGTGGCCTCTGGGACGGGAGGTGGTGTTGTCGCTAAAATGCAGGAAACGCAGGATGGTCTCAAATCGTGTCCTGGACATAGCAGCAGAGAACATGGGCATGTGATGAATTGGGTTTGTGGACCAATATGACCGCAATTCATGCTTTTTAGTTAGACCCATGTTTAGGAGAAGGCCCAGAAAAATTTGAAGTTTGGAAACTTGGACTGGTTTCCACCGGAAAAGGCTGGGCATAATAGCTTCCCGGGTTGGCGGTTATAAATTGTGTGGCATACCGGTTTGTTTCTGCCACGACTAAGTCCAAGAGCTCCGCAGTCAAGAACATCTCAAAAAATCCCAGGCCGTACTGAGCTGAGCCGTCTCAACCCGAACTCCAGACTGGGCGGTGAAAGGGGGAACTAATGGTGCGGCTGAAGTTGGTGACTGCCAATCAGGGTTTGCCAGCACCTCAGGGACTCTAGGGGGTCTACGGGCCCGTCTTTGCGGTGGCTGTGACGGGGTAACTACTGCACGTGCCACTGTACCAGCTTCAACTGCCCTTCTGGTGCTCGCTACTTCACCATGTTGTACGGCAGTGCTGGTACTAGGTCCAGGAAGGGCTGCGCTGCTGGTGTATGCCTCACCATGTGATCCGACAGCGCCAGCCCCACTCTGCTGCTCTTGAAGTGGATCCTGCGCAACCTGTGGTCTAGCGACACGAGGCCGGGTACGCCTGGTTCTATCAGGGACCTCCACCTCCTCGTCCGAACTTTGGGTCAGAGAGCCACTGCTTTCTACAGGTTCATATTCTGACCCGCTAGATTCGTCAGATGAGGGTTCCCATTCCTCATCCGACTGGGTCAGAATCCTGTAGGCCTCTTCAGAAGAATACCCCCTGTTTGACATTTGGGCAACTAAATTTAGGGGTATTCCCTGAGACTACCCAAGAAAAAAAGCAAGCCTGTCTTACAAAGGGGAGGCTAGCGAAGTACCGGAGGCCGCTGCGGTTGCTAAAAAATATCAAAACTGATTTTTTTTATCGCCGCAGTGCGTGTAAAGTGAATTTGCAGTGATCAAAAAATAATAATTTTTTGTCACTGCGGTGGGGCGGGCCTGGATGAACGCACGTGTGGGCGACCGATCAGGCCTGATCGGGCAAACACTGCGTTTTGGGTGGAGGGCGAGCTAAGGTGACACTAATACAATTATAGATCTGACCGTGATCAGTTTTGATCACTTACAGATACTATAAAAGTACAAATGCTGATTAGCGATACGCTAATCAGCGAATAAAAGTGACTGCGGTGCGGTGCGGTGGGCGCTAACTGATCCCTAAACTACCTAACCAAGGGGCCTAAACTAATCCTAAAACCTAACAGCCAATACTAGTGAAAAAAAAAAGTGACAGTTTACACTGATCACTTTTTGTCTTTCACTAAGTGATTGACAGGGGGCGATCAAGGGGTTAATTTGGATGATGGGGGTGATGGAAGGTGATCTGGGGCTAAGGACAGTGTTTGGTGGGTACTCACAGTTCAGTCTGCTCCTCTGCTGGATCCAACCGACGAAAAGGACCAGCAGAGGAGCAGAGAAACCATATAACAGATCATATTTACTAATATGATCTGTTATATGGCTTGTGATTCAATTTTTTAAAAATCAGCAACCTGCCAGCAACGATCATTGGCTGGCAGGTTGCTGATGCAATACTCCTCGAACTTTTGCTGGCCCGCGATGCGCATGCGCGGGCCTGCTGTGACCGAAATCTCGCGTCTCGCGAGAGGACGCGCCGGCGCGTCCAGGTGGAATGAATCAATCACCTCCAGGACGCGTCGCTGCGTTCGGCGGTCCGGAGGTGGTTAAAGGGTAACATCGCTGCTAAAAAAATATGTTCCTAAGTGCCCTAAGGCAGTGGTCCCCAACCTTTTTTGCACCAAGCACTAGTTTCATGGAAGACAATTTTCCCAGGGACCGGATGGGGTGGGAGCTTCTGGGGTGGGGCTTAGGGGGTGGGCGTGGCTTAGGGGGTGCTGGTCAGTGCTGACTGATTCACTCGCATAACAAAACACAAGGTGCATATTAAAATATCTTGATGACCGCTGCCCTAAGGCACTTTGCACCATCTTAAATTTTTTTTTAAAGTTTCTATTTGTGGGCTTTCATTGCATAGTGGTGGGATTACAGAGTGAAGACACCCCCATGCTTTCTTTGTTATTAGTGGCCACAATACTCAAAAGAAAGCCAGGAATGATCGCTTTTTGCTGACCTTTTGGTTCTCTGGTTATTACTGAGAGGGAAAACTGTGAATAAACACCCTATTCATACGGGCAGAGACCTAGTGGTAGCCGTTGCTATATCAGTCAGTAATAGTACATAGTCTTATGCAGCACACTAACTTTCCTTGGGTACCCTTAGAGCACATCCTAAGCACAAGTCGAGGGCGGCTTGGTTTTAAGTAAGGGGCTATGTAAGACCCCAGAGTGGTGTTACCACTTCTGCACCTTGCTACTATATTTTATGGTCTAACCTGTATGTCACCTATATATTTATTTCCAGGTTCCTCAACACTGTGCATTTATAATAATGTTATGTAACTGTTCATGAAATGTGCCTGGTGGCAGCAAACACGGCAGAGCTATAGTTAGATAGAGTGGAACACACCATTCCATTATCCCCCCCCTTTGATCAGAAGTGGGCCAGTCTTGCTTGCTACCAGAAGGAGGCAGGGCAGTTTTGGTTTGTGCTGGTTGAGACTCCATGTTGGAGCTGCCAGGATTCTAACCTATTTCTTGGCAGAAGATAAATCTGACTAAAAAGTGAACTGTAGCGTAAAGAAGAAGCCAAGTAACCAAGTCAGCTTGTCAGTACAGCAGAGTGAGAGAAGGATAGAACAGAGTTGAGTTTGCCTGCCAGTTTAATGCTAAAGCCTTCTGGAACCAAGACAAAGCGTGAAACTGTTTAGAGAAAAGTTTATTCAAGTAAAGCTGCCATTGAACTTCATCTCAAGGTCTGGACTCAAGTTATTTCTTTAAATCCCTCAATTATCACCCATATTTATTGCTTCGGAGCCAAAGCCTGGGGTCCAGCATTATCTAGTTAGAAGCACCGTGACACACATCCTGGGACGTGCTATGTATTAGTAATGATATACACAAGATTGTTGGTTTCTTTCACCTTAAGGTTACATCAATGTAGACACATTTTCAACTGTAGATTTTCAGCCATGGCCAAATCCCGATGTATAACTTACAAATTTTGTCTTAGAGTTTGATGTGGATATGCCAAAGATTTCACTTCATGCTTTGCAAAGGGTGAAATCAGAGGAGCAAATCCTCTGAAAGAATTGACATGCTTTAGATTTAAAATTTTAAGCCACGATCTGAGGATCACGTAGCTTGCACTTTATATAGTGCTGTATATAAGGAATCCTTTTGTATATGGTCTGATGATTCCTTATAAACTAGAGGATATAACGCATAGGGGCAATAAGGGTGGTTGTAGGGTAGCCGTAGCTCAGTACTGTCCTTGTAAGGGTGGAAGTTGTGTCCTTTTCCAATGGACCACCTATGTGTAAAAGAAACAGCATCTAAAATGTCCTCTACCCTGCCTTCTGGGGATTGCACAGGAATCATATTAAGACCATTCAATTTTCTTGATAAAGAGTATGGTTGAGCGAACCAAAATTGTAAAGTTCGGGTTTATACCGAACTTTAGGATTTTTGGAACCCGGACCCGAACCCGAACATTTCAGTAAAAGTTTGGGTTTGGGTTCGGTGTTCAGTGATTTCTCTGCGCTTTTTGAAAGGGTGCAGAGCAGCCAATCAACAAGCTTTTAACTCTGTGCCCTTAGAAGCCATCATCACCTACTATTGGCATGGCTGTGATTGGCCAGTGTAGCATGTGACCCAGCCTCTATATAAGCTGGAGTCACGTAGCGCTGCTCGTCACTCTGCTGTGCTTAGTGTAGGGAGAGGATGCTGCTGGTGATTTCAGGGAGAGAATAGGAGAGAATCTTTGCTCAAAACGTGAATCTAACTCAGCGATCTACATACATTGTGTTGTGTGGGTGCAGGGCACAATTTTTTTTATCCTGTCCTGAGCCCAGTGAAGGAAAAAAAAAAACTTTTATAAGTCAGTTAGTTGGCGGCGACGGCGGCCATTTTATGCAAGCTCAGTACACCAGCACTGCATCTGAGCTTTTGGGACATTGAAATCCAAGCTTGAAAAACAGCACAAATAATCTGTTTGTTTTTTTAAATCACCATTTTTTGGGCAATTTACAACATCTGGTGCATTTGCAGGCTTAATTAGTGTGTAATTTAAGCTAGAAATACAGCCATAATTTTCTGGGTTTTCAAAAACAGACTTTTTTTTTGCCAAAAAACACTATTTTCCAGATCTGCAAGTGTTAAATACAAGTTTAATATATATACATCCTTCATATTCTGTTACCAAAAAAACACTTTTTTGGCAATATACAACATCTGTATTAGTCAGTGTGAAATTTAAGCTAGAAATACAGCCATCATTTTCTTGATTTTTAAAAACACACTTTTTTGCCAGATTCCACTATTTTTCTGGCCTTGCAGCATCAGCACGTGTGAAATTACAGGGTTATATACTGCTGTCAAATTCAGTTATTAAACAAAAACCCGTTTGGGCAAAAAAAATTAGTTGGCAGCCTTTGCTGCAGATGTCATTGTCACGACCATGGTATGGCCGTGACTCCTGAACCGCATGCATTTGCCTTTGGTCTGGAGTTGTTGTCAATCACAGGTGAGGGCTGAAGTATTTTGCCTCACCTGTGGTTGCCGCTGGCAACATTAGGTTTGTGGCAGTAGAGCATCTGGAGCTGGTTGCTAGGCTGCTCGCTGTCATTGCATGCGGTTGCAGTTGGCAACCTGTCTTTGTAGGTGTGCCGTTTTGTATGTCTGATGTGCACAGGGTTTTAGTTATGTGTGCACTTTCCCCTGTATGTGGCTGTTTTCCCTTGCCTGGTCTAGGAAGGGTTAACTCCCTTCTGTGCGTGTGAACACTGGGTGTGTCTGTGTGGGTGTGGCTACTTGGGCCTATATAGCCTCTGCTGAGAGCAGTAGTCAGAGAGGTACTCCAGCCTTGTTTGTAAGCTGGAGGCACCCTCCTGGTTTATACCATCTGCCACTGAGAGCCACCCTTGTGGTCATAAATCTTGTTTGATGTTATGAAGATCTGTCTGTGGTATGCTTGTTTATTGCAGCTTATGGTCCTGGGTTCCTGTGTGATGTGTGGTGTGTGCTGTGTCTGTTTGTGTTTTAGGACAGCAGCACTTGCGCATGGGTTCCAGGCTTTGTGTCTGTGGCAGGTGGGTGTTGTGCTTATGGCATTTACCTGCCATTGCCATAAGTTGTATATGTTCCCCTTTATTGTAGCCTGGCCTGTGAGACTCCTGTTCCTCCGTGTCTAGGAGGAACAGGTCGTCTTACCCTGCTCCTAGCTTTAGGGATCTGCGGAGGGTTACTAGGGATCCGAGGTTCCGGAGCATGAGCCCTTCTACCTTCAAGGTCGGCTCATGCAGCTAGGAGTCATGGTCAGATTAGGGATGCGATAGGAGGTGACCTGCTCCCTAATTCTGTGCTCCTGGCCAAGCAACGACCACCATCTTCCGTCATCGCACGGCTGAGGGTTTTCCCCATCCTCAACCGTGACAGTCATTGTGAGATACCGAGATACATACAGTGTTTCTATTCAGTTAATTGAAATAAAGCCATTTTGGGCACATTTCTTTGATAGCGTCCTAGTGTGGATCAGGGCGTGTGAAATACACCCTTTAAATACAGGGGTTATATTCTTTTATTAATAAAACACCTTTTTTTGTGCAAAATACACAATTTTTCAGGCCTTGCAGCATCTTGACGTTTGAAATTCCAGGGTTATATGCTGCTGCCAAATTCAGTTATTAAATAAACACCCGTTTGGGCAAAAAAAGTTTATTTGGCAGCCTTTGCTGCATATGTCATTGTGAGATACACCCTTTATATATTTTGGTTATATTCAGATA
The DNA here is from genome assembly GCF_905171765.1 of Bufo bufo. Taxonomy (NCBI): domain Eukaryota; kingdom Metazoa; phylum Chordata; class Amphibia; order Anura; family Bufonidae; genus Bufo; species Bufo bufo. The sequence goes on along the minus strand of NC_053390.1, from coordinate 820,725,069 downwards.
TTTGAAAAACCGCCATTTGGTGCGCAAATCTTTAATTGAGGCCTAGTCTGGTTCAGGGAGTGTGAGATACATCCTTTAAATATAGGTGTTTGATTCAGGTATTTGAAATACAGCCATTTTGGGCAAACAAATTTAAATGAGGCCTAGTCTGCCTCAGGCCGTGTGAGATACACTTTGCACATGCTGGCCAGACTGTGCGAGCAGAAGCAGGTAATAGTGGAGTTTCACTTCTATGCCTCCTTGAAAAAACGCTGCTGGCGATGATGGAAGAGGATGTGGCACAGGAGGAGGAGGAAGAGGGATCATTTTGTAGGGTTTCCGGCCAGTCATTCAAAAGTGGCTCCGAGGGTGGGTTCCTGCACCCACAAACGCCAGGTACACAATTGTCCAGCCGGGGGACAGTTCTGGAGGATGACGAGGTGGAGGATAAGGAGGAGGAGATGGAGGAAGAGGAACCATGTTCACAGCAGGGTGGCACCCAGACCAGCTCATGGCCATCACTGGTGCGTGGATGGGGGGATACAGAGGACACAGACGATACACCTTTAACAATGCACAGCTTTTCGTTGCCTCTGGGCAGCCTGGCACACATGAGCAATTACATGCTGCAGTGTCTCCACAATGACCGCCGAGTTGCCCACATTCTAACTTGTGCTAATTACTGGGTGGCCACGCTGCTGGATCCCCGTTACAAGGACAACGTACAGTCCTTAATTCCCTCACTGTAGCGTGATCGTAAGATGTGCGAGTACAAGCGCATGCTGGTAGACGCGCTGCTGGTGGCATTCTCACCTGACAGCGGGGGCACAGTGGATGCACAAGTCGAAGGCAGAGGAAGAGGAAGAAGTCGCCAACGCTGCTGGGGCACCGCCAGCACCTCAGAAGACAGGGTTAGCATGGCCGAAATGTGGAAAAACTTTGTCAGCACGCTACAAGAACCAGCACCACCAGCTGATATGGAATGTCCTTAGCAGGAGGCAGCATTTCACCAACATGATGGAGCAGTATGTGTGCACACGCCTACACGTACTGAATTACGGGTCTGCCCCCTTTTAACTTCTGGGTCTACAAATTGGGCACATGGCCTGAGCTTGCCCTTTACGCCTTGGAGGTGCTGGCCTGCCCTGCAGCCAGTGTATTATCTGAATGTGTGTTTAGCATGGCAGGGGGCATCATCACAGACAAGCGCAGCCGCTTGTCCACAATGTGGACAAGCTCACGTTCATTTAAATGAACCAGGCATGGATCACACAGGACTTAAATAGACATGTATACCTGCCTTACCCAGCCATTTTTATACTACAGTGCAATTGCTCATTCTTGTATTTTGGATATTTCACACTCTTTTGGAGTGTACCTTAATTAAAAAAAAAAATAAAAATCAAAAACCTGTGTTGGCTACCTCGTCCTCCTCCACCGCCGCTTCCACCTACACCGCTATGTCCACTGCCTCCTCAAACTCCTACTCCATATGGAACTCCACCTCATAAATCAAATTTTTATTTTTTTATTTGTACGTATTTTATGTCATTTCACTACTTTGTCAGTTGCATTTCATGGTGAAATTCAAAATTTTTGGGGTGTAAAGTACCACTGCTATACCTAGTAGACAGGTTAAAAAAAATATAAATTTGTCAGTTACATTTTCGGTTGAAATTAAACAATTTTTAGGTGTGATGTACCACTGCTATACCTAGTAGACAGGTAAAAAAAATATATAATAATTGTCATTTACATTATCGGTTGAAATGAAACAATTTTTGGGTGTGATGTACTACTGCTATACCTATTAGACCGGTAAAAAAATAAAAATAATAATTGTCAGTTACATTTTCGGGTGAAATTCACCTATTAAAAGATCTTAGCGGTGAACTAGCAAAACCATTAACAGATTTATTTAACAAATCACTGGTAACAGGAGTCGTCCCAGAAGATTGGAAATTATCAAATGTTGTGCCCATTCACAAGAAAGGTAGTAGGGAGGAATCAGGCAACTATAGGCCAGTAAGTCTGACATCAATAGTGGGGAAATTAATGGAAACCATACTTAAGGAAATGATTGTGGAACATCTAAAATCCCATGGATTGAAAGATGAAAAACAGCATGGGTTTACTTCAGGGAGATCATGTCAAACTAATCTTATTGATTTTTTTATTGGATTAGGCAGTGGCTGAGGGACAGACAACAGAGGGTTGTAGTCAATGGAGTATATTCAGACCATGTTCTTGTTACCAGTGGGGTACCTCAGGGATCTGTTCTGGGACCCATATTGTTTAATATCTTTATCAGCGAAATTGCAGAAGGCCTCGATGGTAAGTTGTGTCTTTTTGCTGATGACACAAAGATTTGTAACAGGGTTGATGTTCCTGGAGGGATACACCAAATGGAAAAGGATTTAGGAAAACTAGAGTAATGGTCAAAAATGTGGCAACTAAAATTTAATGTTGATAAGTGCACTCATGAGGGGCGTAGCAGCATGACGCGAGGACGTGGGCTCCCTTGAGCCGCAGGGGCGTGCTACGGGCTCCTCCCCTCGGCTCCCTTGAGCTGCTTCGATTCCCCTGGCTGTCTGACTTCCTTGCGGTGGGCCTGGTCGGCGCGTTATGGGGCGCGAGGTACAGCGCTGATTAGCCGGACCGGAGCCTGTTGTTTTTTGTGTCCGATGCTGGGAGACGGCGAGGAGGGAACTGCTGCGCTAGACAGGGAGAGCTGTGAGAGGGCTTAGCTGGGCTGGCCGTGCGGCGCATGGACCTGGAAGGAACCTCTTTGCCTGGTACTGCGCATGGAGGTGTGAGAGGCCTCTGAAGACTCTGGTGCGGAGGTGCAGCGGTGCGGCGGCGGCGTCCCGTGCTTTGGTCTATTTCTCCGTCCCCTTGCAAGCACGTATTATTTCCTGAGAACCGGGGCAAGATTCCGGACGCAGTTTGGACGCCCGGCACCGCTCAGCCACCGAAAAGGATCTACCGTCTGACCAGTCCCCGGATGGGAAAGTTTTTAAAGTTACCCTCTTAATTGTTTCTAAACTGTGTGCCTTTATACTAATACTATTGCAAACTGAACCTGGGTCAAATAGACCATACATGTGGGGTAAATTAGACAGTCCACTAACATCACTAACAATCTGAACATTATTAACAATTTGAACTATAAAAATCTAACTTTTGGATATAACCTGAAAGCCCTCTCGTGGTTGCGGCAGAGACCATCTGTTTATGTGATAATTTTGAAGATATCTGTAGGTCTGGGGAGGGAGAGCACGTACGACGGCATTGGAGGTAACCTTTTCACATAACTGCTCTCCTCACCATTCAAAGGCTGGAACATGGCCCCCAAAACGCAAAACAGGAAATCTTTGAGTAGCTCATCCCCGAAAGGTCTAGAAAATAAAAACCCTAAAACTGATATGGAGAGGTATTTAAAAGTCTCTCTCACAAAAACAAGAGGCACACTTAAACTATCTGCTCGCCCAGAGGAAAAGGAAGGGCCCAGATGTACCTCAGAGCCGACTGATAACAGCAGAAATGAGGATATGAATACCCGCATTCATATGCGTATGGAAACGATTGAACAAAAACTGGGGGACATTTTGGAGACTCTAAAAATAACTAACCAAGCCCTAGGAACTTTGACAACCACTGTATCCTCATTGCAATCTGACATCTGCCTTATTAGGGATGATATGGATAAAGTCCGCTCCAGGGCCCACGAAATGGAAATATTGCTAACCAAGACTAAAAATGAAGTTACCTTGCTAGGAAAGAAAATTGAGACGATTGAGTCCGATAATAAGGCTCTTAAGGATAAATTAAATGATTTTGAGGATAGATCACGCAGAGAAAACATCCGTTTAATAGGTTTCCCTGAAGGATCAGAAAAAGATGACCCATGGAGGCTTTGGTGATGTGTAAGAGGAGCATTAGACTATATTGCCTCATGCACCATGGGGAGGGATGGGTCAAGGGTGGAAAATTCACTGTTGCGGGACCAGATGAAGAATCGGGGAGGGGGCGTACAGCCTGGATCATCCCTCGTCTACGGATAAATGCCACGTATATTAACATGAAATGTCCGCGGATTGGCAGACAAGTTTAAGAGGAGGGTGGTCTGTGATACCATTTCCAGACACCCACCCGCTATTGTAGGCTTACTTAAGACGCACTTGACCATCGAAAAACTACATTACATGAGAAAATCGTGGACGCGATACGAGTACCACTCCCATTATTCGGCCTATTCCCGCGGTGTAAGTGTTTATATTCATAGAAATGTTTATTACGATCCATATGACCAATGGATAGACAAAGAGGGAAGATTTATATTTCTATATGACCGATGGATGGGACTGGTATGCGTCCTTGCGTTTGTATATATTCCGCCTCTTTTCTCCTTGGAGGTTATGGGGAAGCTGGCTGAATATGTATGTAAGAGGGATGGGTGCCCTGTGTTAGTGCTGGGGGACTTCAACGCAGTGATGGACGACGGGGATAGAGTCTCCATTTTCAGTGGTGGGGGGAGCCTTACGGGTCAGGCTACGACGTTCAGCAGGATCTGCCAGGAGATGGGCCTAACGGATGTTTGGCGGTATCTATATGGCAAAAAAATAGCCTTCTCCTGCTTTAGCAGATCCTGCAGAGCAATGTCTATAATAGACTTAGCCCTGGAAAATTCGGAGTTCTTGGAAAGGATTAAAATAATGAAGTATGAGCCACATGGCATCTCCGACCATACCCCAGTGTTGCTGACGACAGCAGACCAAGAGCTTTATGGTAGTATAAAACCTTTTAACCCTCCTCTTATGTTAGCTTTCTGTTACTTTCCATGATGTTAACGGGTCGGTTTTGACCCGTGTCTTAAATCAGCCATAAAATACCCTCTGAACAATTATTTATCATCCAATTTGTTTCTTACCTCTTGGATACCTTGTTAGGCTTCTTTATCCTTGAAAAGATTGGTTTTAATATTTTTGGTGTGACCCCTTAGACCTTTCTTTTGATAGCATACCTCTCATTTTCAAATTTAAAAAATGGTAAAATAAACCTCAATAGAATATTATAAGTAAATAAAAGGTTGTTATGTCACCAGAATGTTTCTGAGGAGTATTTGAACACATCTCTTTAAAAAAAAAATTATATTTTTATTTTAATAACATTAACTATAATAACATTGATGGTGTTAGGGTCAATTTTGACCCATATATATTTACTTCAAGAAAATAGCCAAAAGTCTTTTTTTTTTTTTTTTAACATAAAACGTTCATAAACAATGAAAAGCAAGTAATAATACAAAATGTAGACTTGCAAGGTCCAACAAACAACACACAATCAAGCAAGGCAAACCAATAGAAATCAAGTACTAGTTTCAAAGCATCTTTGTGCAAGAACTTGCATGTGTTTGTGTGGGTGTTTTTAGATGCATGTGTTGCAAAAGCTGACACTTTTAGCATGTTCTTTGCAGATATATTTTTTACAGTGGAGGCATAATGTGTGTGTCTTTCTGTCCTTATTGCTGGGGCAGACCTGACACCTCTTTCTTTTAGAATCAGATGGCATCACTGGAGCTGTGGCTGTGCTGGTTGATGTTGAGGCAAGGCTAGATGATGATGAGGATGCTGGCACTGATTCTCTTTGTGTTGTTGATGGTGTGGATGGAGTGCTTGATGAACTCTGCATCTGTCTGATCACGGCTGCAGCGATTGGATCTCGAGACACCCGTTTCCTTTGCTCAATGTGTGCCTTGACAAGGGAACTTCCTAGCTCCTTGAGAAATATTCTCCACTTGTTATTTTTTTTTTGTGTTCCAACCTGGGTGGATGTGGGTCCATAACACAAATGCATTGTATGCAGACACATCTAGGATGTTAGAAAACACAGCCATCGGCCATCTTGACATATTTGCCTCTTGACTTGTCCCAGAGACTATCAGTGGCCTCATTATAGGATCTGTACACTCCAGCAAGAAGAAGAACACCAATATAAGCATCTAGGCATTCCTCATTTATGTCATTCCACATGTTGCCATGGACTTTTTTTCCTTCAAGGTTTGTCATTGCAATGATCACTTTTTGTAGTGACAATGGCATGAACAGTTCAAAACATGTTTTGATGTCACTTACTCTCGTCACAGCAAACCTTGTGATCCCAGGGGTCATTTTGATTACATCTGCAGCAGCTGCCCTACCATGTAAGTCAGGAGGTTGTGAACTCCAACAAATCTTACCACTTTTGGATTTAAATGTTTCAGCAGGAACAGCAGCAGGTTCAGCACTGGTGGCCTCCTTATCAGACTCATCAGATGTGTCTGTGTATTCTGGTTGATACTCTACTTCATCTTCTGCCTCAGAAACCTGCTCATCCATATCGCTATGCTGCTCTGTGTCCTCTGCCTCATTTTCATCCAAGATATAATCCAGTATTTGGCTTCCTGTAAATCTTCTCACTCTTGCATGCTGCATATTGGAGATGATTACTCTGCAAGTCAGCAACTCTGAAATGTATTGGTCCTATGTTTCTTTACTTTATTTAGAGAAGCAGACAAGCAGGCAAAGAGATGGGCCCCTCCCTAACTACAGCTCACAGGGCTGAGAGGTGATTGGCTGTCAGTGTTACTAAGCAGAGAGAGTGTTTAGGATTTCAGTTTTGGCACTTATTAGTGTCCTATAATCCTATATTATAACTGGGTCAGAATTGACCCTAACACCATAAACGTCTTAATTTTCACCACAGTATTTTATAATTTAGTGAAAATAATTATTTTTCTATTACATTGTTTAAATAGAGGTTCCTGACAAAGTAAAAAAATCTTGATGCAATAAACAAATTTATGTGATACTTATAGACATTCAAAACCTGAAAACGGGTCGGTTCTGACCCTAACATAAGAGGAGGGTTAAGCTAAATCCACACTGGATTCATGTGGTCGTAGAACAAGAAACGATTGGAGATTATATTCTAGAGTTCTGGGTACAGAACTACGGATCCACATATGTGCACTATGTCTGGGACTCCCTTAAAGCCATGATATGAGGGTCATACTGTATGAGAATAAGTAGAAAAAGGGCAGAATTTTCTAGTACTGAGAAGGAACTGGCTGAGAGGGTTGGGAGCTTGGAGGCGGATTTGGGTAAACAGAATGGGAAAAATATACGACAGCTACTGATTGAGGCTAAGAAGAAATATCAGGTTTTTTTATACGAAAAAGCGCAACATAAGTCATTCTTTGCGGGGCAGCAAGCCTTTTTTGAAAAAGGCAAATCAGGTAGAATGCTTCCATCTGTAATTGCCAGTCAAAAGACTCAAACTCACATAAAACATATTAGATTACCATCCGGCTCCCTAACCAACAACCATATAAACATCAAATCAGCTTTTATAAAACACTTCACTAAACTATATCAATCAGAACTTGAGGAGGGCGATGAAGCCATAGCTGCCTATCTAGATAGCATTGTGCTCCCTCACCTCTCCGATCAAGATTGTTCTTGGCTAAATTCCCCAATCACTCTTGATGAGCTGGAGACCACGGTCAATAGCATAAAGGGCAACTCAGCTCTCGGTAGAGAGGAAATTTATATAGTCCATGGTAAAGTTATACTACCTCTTCTACTCCAAATGCTCAATGACTCTTGGAGGGATGGTTCACTCCATCCCTCCTTGAGGGAGGCTTCTATATCTCTGATCCTGAAAAAGGACAAAGACAAAACGGAAATTGGGTCGTATCGCCCAATTTCACTACTTAATACCGACTACAAGATATTTGCCAAACTTCTCGCTAATAGGCTGAGGCGGGTTATTGAATGTCTGGTCCATCAGGATCAGACAGGGTTTATCCAAAAACAAAATATACAATCTAATATTTGTAGAGCCTTCCTTAACATCTACAGTACAGACCAAAAGTTTGGACACACCTTCTCATTCAAAGAGTTTTCTTTATTTTCATGACTATGAAAATTGTAGATTCACACTGAAGGCATCAAAACTATGAATTAACACATGTGGAATTATATACATAACGAACAAGTGTGAAACAACTGAAAATATGTCATATTCTAGGTTCTTCAAAGTAGCCACCTTTTGCTTTGATTACTGCTTTGCACACTTTTGGCATTCTCTTGATGAGCTTCAAGAGGTAGTCCCCTGAAATGGTTTTCACTTCACAGGTGTGCCCTGTCAGGTTTAATAAGTGGGATTTCTTGCCTTATAAATGGGGTTTGGACCATCAGTTGTGTTGAGGAGAAGTCAGGTGGATAAACAGCTGATAGTCCTACTGAATAGACTGTTAGAATTTGTATTATGGCAAGAAAAAAGCAGCTAAGTAAAGAAAAACGAGTGGCCATCATTACTTTAAGAAATGAAGGTCAGTCAGTCAGCCGAAAGATTGGGAAAACTTTGAAAGTAAGGGCTATTTGACCATGAAGGAGAGTGATGGGGTGCTGCGCCAGATGACCTGGCCACCACAGTCACCGGACCTGAACCCAATCGAGATGGTTTGGGGTGAGCTGGACCGCAGAGTGAAGGCAAAAGGGCCAACAAGTGCTAAGCATCTCTGGGAACTCCTTCAAGACTGTTGGAAGACCATTTCAGGGGACTACCTCTTGAAGCTCATCAAGAGAATGCCAAGAGTGTGCAGAGCAGTAATCAAAGCAAAAGGTGGCTACTTTGAAGAACCTAGAATATGACATATTTTCAGTTGTTTCACACTTGTTTGTTATGTATATAATTTCACATGTGTTAATTCATAGTTTTGATGCCTTCATAGTCATGAAAATAAAGAAAACTCTTTGAATGAGAAGGTGTGTCCAAATTTTGGTCTGTACTGTATGTCGGGGTCGGGGAGGACCGCTCCATCCTGTCCTTGGATGCCGAGAAGGCCTTTGACAGGGTGGATAGGTCCTTCCTGTGGACAACTATGGACAGAATGAATTTAGGTGGACACTTTGTCAAATGGGTGCAGCTGCTTTACTCCGGGTTAAGATAAATGGGATTGACTCCGAACCGTTCCCATTACAACGGGGCACTAGGCAGGGCTGCCCCCTGTCACCTCTAATCTTCGCCCTGGCTTTAGAACCTCTTGCATGTAGAATTCGACAGTCCAATAAGATTATTGGTTTTGGAGGGAAAGAAGGGGAAGATAAAATCCGTCTCTATGCGGATGACATTTTGGTCTTTCTGAAACAGGGATGGAAGGCGCTACCTTCAATTATGAACATCCTGGAAGAATACGGTTTGTTATCCGGATATAAAGTAAACTGGGACAAATCTGAATTTCTCCCCCTGGTTCGATCACCCCCTGGCGGCCCTCTTGGCGTTAGGCCACTTGAACCCACCGATTCCATACGTTATCTGGGCATTAGAATATGTGCGGATTTGGCCAGATATAATCACTTAAATATCACTCCTATGATCAATAAGGTGAAGGATAAGGTCCGTACTTGGCAGAAATTGCCTTTGTCGCAAGCTGAAAGGATCGCATTAGCTAGGATGGTGATCCTCCCCATCGCTTTATACCTTTTGACTGCCTGTCTGATATGGAATGAGGGCTCCTTCTTTGGTCTCCTGGAGAGACGGCTGAATGAGTTAATCTGGGGGAGGGGTAGGGTTAGGATCAAATAGAAATATCTCTGGCTCTCTGAGCGGGATAGTGGGCTTTCCTTCCCCTTCCTCCAGGGATATTATATTGCGGCTCAGATACGGTGGTGCATGGGGGGGGGGGACCACTATCCTGCCCTTTTGTTAAGGCTTTTGTCAAAGGACTCTCAGGGGCCGTATGGGGATATTTTTTCCATTCTAGATACTGGTTATCCAAAAAAAGAAAAGACAGTGTCTAATTAGTGACATGCTAAATAAGGTTTGGAACAAAACTAAAAAGATATTATGCATAACACACTCTACTCATTTCACCCCTCTTTGGCACAATCCTAATTTAAAAGAATTTATGTTAATTACGATTAATTTGATTACGAATATTGGAACTCACGCGGTATTAATCTATTAACCCACATTTTATCGCACGGCAATATTATCTCCTTAGATGACTTAATTAAAGACACAAAATCCACATTTATAGATAGGTATAGATATGCACAAATTAGACATGCATTTATGAAGACCCAGGATAAACACCTTCTGACGATTAAGGCAAACTCCTTTTTGGATTTTTTGTTTTTAATTTAAGGGTACAAAACTCACACTCTCCCAAATATATCACAGGCTTCGGGATTCCCTCGGCGAAATAACAATATATGAAAGCGAGGGAAGCTGGGTAGATGAACTGGGCGATGGAAACTCCCTGGATTGGGGTATAGTATATAAAAATATTAAGAAGGTATCAATCTCTCAGAAATATAGATTGATTCAATTCAAAATTGTCCATCGCCTATATTACTCCCCCGCCTTCCTCGCTAAAATATATAAAGAAAAAAAGAGTGAGTGTTGGAAATGCCAGGCAGAAAATGCCGATCTGAGCTATATATTATGGAAGTGTCCAGAAATAAGCAGTTTTTGGACCCGGATCCATTAGGAACTATCCAGACGACATAAGGTGAAACTGGACCGATGCTTCAAGCAGGCAATATTGAGTGTTCTCCCCCCTGGTGATTTGACGTCTTACCAGATACGAGTCTGTTCGGAGGGCTTAATGGCCGCTAAGGCCCTGATAGTTAAATATTGGGGCACGAAAAATTGCCTTAGTTGATTGACTCTGATGGATACTATTAACGCCTATGGGAAGATAGCAAGAAAATCAAAGGGTTAGGAGTTAGGAATGGCTGGCTCCCCCGTTTTTCAATCCCCAATCATCTGGAATAATGTCAGTTGAAATAAAAGCGTTAATAAAGGATTAGACTGACCTCGCAAAAAGTAAAAAATAAAAAATGTTGATAAGTGCAAGATAATGCACCTGGGGTGTAAAAACCTAAGAGCAGAATATGCAATGAGTGATACAGTCCTAACCTCAGTATCTGAGGAAAGGGATTTAGGGGTCATTATTTCAGAAAACTTAAAGGTAGGCAGACAATGTCATAGAGCAACAGAAAATGCTAGCAGAATGCTGGGGTGTATAGGGAGAGGCATTACCAATAGAAAGAGGGAGGTGCTCATGCCGCTCTACAGAGCACTAGTGAGACCTCATTTGGAGTATTGTGCTCAGTACTGGAGACCATATCTCCAGAAGGATATTGATACTTTGGAGAGAGTTCAGAGAAGAGCTACTAAACTTGTACATGGATTGCAGGATAAAACTTACCAGGAAAGATTAAAGGACCTTAACATGTATAGCTTGGAAGAAAGACGAGACAGAGGGGATATGATAGAAACTTTTAAATACATAAAGGGAAGGTAAAAGAGGAGAGAATATTTTAAAAAAGAAAAACTGCTACAAGAGGACATAGTTTTAAATTAGAGGGGCAAAGGTTTAAAAGTAATATCAGGAAGTATTACTTTACTGAGAGAGTAGTGGATGCATGGAATAGCCTTCCTGCAGAAGTGGTAGCTGCAAATACAGTGAAGGAGTTTAAGCATGCATGGAATAGGCATAAGGCCATCCTTCATATAAGATAGGGCCAGGGGCTATCCATAGTATTCAGTATATTGGGCAGACTAGATGGGCCAAATGGTTCTTATCTGCCGACACATTCTATGTTTCTATGTTTCTATGTGATGTGCCACTGCTATACCTAGTAGACAGGTAAAAAAATATATAAAAATATTGTCACTTACATTTTCGGGTGAAATTCACAAATTTTTGGGTGTAATATACCCCCTCCTCTACCTAGTTGACAGCTTAATAAATTTCAATAATTTTTCTTTTACATTTTCCGGTGACAATAAACAATTTTTTTCTGTCATAGACCCCTGCTCTACCAAGTAGACAGGTTAATAAATTTCTGTAATTTTTCTGTTACATTCTTGGGTTGACATATTTCAATTTTGGATGTGAATAAACACCTGCTCTGCCCACATTTGCACTTCAATAATTTGTCCCACATTTGTGCTTTAATAATTTGTACAAGATTTGCGCTTCAATAACTTTTCCCATATTTCCGCTCGATCCCAAAATTTTTTATAAATTTATCTCCCTTAAATGTGGTCTCTTTTTCTCATGCTCCCTCTCCGGCGTGGAACCCTGATTCGCCGATAACCGTGATCAACATGGTAGGCTCAGAAAAGAACATCGAAAGTTGATAGAGAAGATATTGAAATGGATGGTGGACATCACGGGGGCACCTCTACATAGGTGACAGGAACATAAATAAAATAAAAAATCGTCAATTACATTGTCAGGTGACATTTTTCAAATTTTGCCGAATAGAAACCCCTGCTCTGCATAGTTGACAGGGAATAAAATTTAAGAAATTCTTCATTAATTGATGCACGCCACATCCTTTCATTCAATGCTGAACCCCTTCGTGACCACCCATACGTGTTTTTACGGCGGTCACTAAGGGGCCTTGGGCTGGAGCGCCGCCTTTTTACGGCGGCACTTTAGCCCAAGTTAGCGCTAAAATCAATCTCTGTAGCTCCGTGCCCGCAGCTACCGGAGGTAGCTGAGGGCTCGGGGCGGTGATCAGAGACTGTGACAAGCGGTCTCTGATCACGTGATCGCCGTGATACACTTTATCACGGCGATCACCGAAAATGCCGGCAGCGGAGATGCCTGCACTAAACTTTCTTCCTCCTCTCATGTAAGAGAGGAGGGAGAAAGTCTCCGGTGCTAGGATCGGGTCCCCCAGTGCTTCAGGTCCTAAGCTGGGTCCCGATCATCACCCCCACCCCCCCCTTACCCTCAAGGAAGATGGCGGCGGCGGCCCGGCGCATGCGCAGACTTAAAGCCTGCCTCAGGAGAGGAGAGAGAAGTTTGAATTACGTCCCGATCGGGTCCCCCAGCACCCCGATCGGGGCAATATGGCCCCCAAATATGTTATAATAAAGTTATTAGGGCCCCCCCCCATCTAATAAAAAAAAAAAATGCCACAGACATGCGCACTGGTTACTGTGCTGAAGATCTGCCTTCAGCACAGTAACCATCAGGGACCAATAATAATGGTCCCTGATCATGTGGTCTCCATGATAAACCTATCATTGAGATCACCTCCATTATATTTACAAAACTCGGCCAGGACAGGGGCTGTGCTTCTCTCTCCCCTTAGCGCAGTTGTTCTGTAAGGAGAGAGAGATCAGACTTCTGTTCTGGCTCTGTGAATACATACTGTGAAAAAAAAAGAAAAAAAATCGAATTATAAACTGTCCGTCAGTAACTGGCGGTCATTGGGTGTCCGTGATTAGCCGTCCGTCTATAAGTTACGGTCAATTATCTTTATTAGGGACCCTGTGTCCGTCTGTTACTGGCGGTCAGTGGGTGTCAGTCAGTCGGTGGGTGTCAGTGAGTTGTTGGGTGTCACTCCGTCAGTCGGTGGGTGTCACTCTGTCAGTGGGTGTCAGTCAGTCGGTGGGTGTCAGTCATTTTTAGGGACGGTCAGTTATTTAATTTCTTTCTGAGCTGTACAGAAAGAAAAAAAATGGCTCGGAGATTGTTAAGTGCGGAGCAGGCATACGAATTTCTCTACTCTGACCACTCTGAATCTGGCACCGCTTCAGAGGCGGAAATATTTTCAGATCGCGGGGACTCCGATTCCATCCCCAGACCCCATAGCCCTATGGTGGTAGAAGTCACCACCTCCTTTCATTCTCCTCCCAGCGGTCCCGTCCCTTCTGCTATGTGGGTTCCTGCCACTTCATTTTCCCCCCAAGTACCCCAATTTTTATCCACTCCCAAAATTAATGTGGATGTCGGCAATTTTACCCCTTATGATTTTTTTCATTTATTTGTGATGATAACGTCCTTGAGTTAATTGTGCAGCAAACTAATTTGTACACCACACAGTTTGCTGTACAAAAGCCCACGTCTATTTATGTAAGATGGTGTACCCCCACAAGTGTCCCAGAAATAAAAAAACATTTTGGGGCTTACCCTGGACATGGGCATTGTAAAAAAAAACTCTGTCCGATCCTATTAGGCTGCGAGTACTGTCCACTCAACCCCTGTGTTTGCAGCAGTTATGTCCCGTAACCGCTATGAAGTCCTAATGCGGTTCATGCATTTTTCTGACAATTCCCAAGTCCCCCCCAGAACTGACCCAGCCTTCGACCGCCTAAATAAATTGAGACCCCTTATTTCCCTCCTTATAGATTTATTCTTGAAATTATATACCCCTGAGAAAAATGTATCCGTTGATGAGTCCCTTTTTAGTTTTAAAGGCCGCTTTTCCTTCCGTCAATATATTCCCTCCAAGCGTGCCAGATATGGGGTAAAATTATATAAGGTGTGCAAGAGCACAACCGGCTACACCTGTGGTCTGTCTATTTATGAGGGCAGAGACTCCCAACTTAACCCCCCAGGCTGCCCTGAAAATATTGGGACATCAGGAAAAATTGTGTGGGATTTATTGGCGCCATTCCTGCACAAAGGGTACCATGTGTACACAAATAATTTTTACACTAGTATACCCCTTTATAAATCCCTCCATACTGCAAACACAGGGGCTTGTTGGACAGTCTGCAAAAATAGAGTGGGATACCCACAACCGCTGGTCTCCAAATGTTTGGAGAAAGGAACATCCTTCGCCCTCGCAAGTGACCAGCTGCTTGCTGTGAAGTGGAAGGACAGGAGGGATGTCTACATGCTGACCACCTTGCATGCAGACACCACAGTGGCAGTTAGGGAGAGGGGGGCTACGGCGGACAAGCACAAACCAGTCTGTGTGATAGACTACAATAAATTTATGGGAGGTGTAGACCTCTCGGACCAGGCGCTTCACCCCTACCTGGTGAAGCGAAAAAACAGGGCCTGGTATAAAAAGGTAGCAGTCTACCTCATCCAGATTGCTACCTACAATAGTTTTATTTTATTTAAAAAGTCCCAGGGAAACCTCAACTTCCTCGAGTACCAGGAGAAGGTGATTGAGAGTCCCCCGCCCCTAGGCAAGCCTTCGAATCGGAGGACGTTCGAAGGCTTTCAGAACGCCATTTCCCTCACCCCGTCCCTGCCACTACCAGCAAAACGTATCCACAGAAAAGATGCCGGGTGTGTAGCAAACATGGAAGGAGGAGGGACACCCGGATTTACTGCTCCAGTTGGCCATCACAACCAGGCCTCTGTAATTACCCCTGCTTTGAAACGTACCATACGGGGGGGGGGTTCAGGAATTCAATTTATTCTCATTTTCTGTTTAGTTTGTGGGCTTTCCAGGGAGGGAGGGATCCCTTTGGGATGGGTCGTAGAGCCAATTTTTTTTTCCAGACATTGGAATTAATTTTACCTTTTCTGATTTGTTTCCTTACATTTTGGAGTGTACATCTTCATTTTCATGTGCTCTGTAGAAAAAAAAATCTGTCTTTAAATTGACACTTTTGTGTAAAAAATGAAAAATATATTTTTTCCGCCTGCTTTGCATTAATTTCTACAAAAAACTAGGGGGTCTAAATGCTCACTACACCACTAGATGAATACCTTAGGGGGTCTAGTTTTCAAAATGGGGTCCATTATGGGGGTTTTCTATTGTTTTGGCAGCTGAACGCCATTACAAGTGTGCAATGGGGCCTGAACCATTTTCAAGCAAATTTTGTGTTCTGAAAACAACTGGGTGTTCCTTTATGTTTGGGCCCTGCCGTTTGTCAAGACATAAGATTAGGGCCACAATGGGGGTATTTCTTAAGACAGGAGAAACGGGGTAATACATTTTGGAGTGTACATCTTCATTTTCATGTGCTCTGTAGAAAAGAATCTGTCTTTAAATTGACACTTTTGTGTAAAAAATGAAAAATATACTTTTTCCGCCTGCTTTGCATTAATTTCTACAAAAAACTAGGGGGTCTAAATGCTCACTACACCCCTAGATGAATACCTTAAGGGGTCTAGTTTTCAAAATGGGGTCCATTATGGGTGTTTTCTATTGTTTTGGCAGCTCAACGCCATTACAAGTGTGCAATGGGGCCTGAACCATTTTCAAGCAAATTTTGTGTTCTGAAAACAACTAGGTGTTCCTTTATGTTTGGGCCCTGCCGTTTGTCAAGACATAAGATTAGGGCCACAATGGGGGTATTTCTGAAAACAGGAGAAACGGGGTGATACATTTTGGAGAGTACATCTTCATTTTCATGTGCTCTGTAGAAAAAAATCTGTCTTTAAATTGACACTTTTGTGTAAAAAATGAAAATTACATTTTTTTTCACCTTCTTAGCATTAATTTCTTTAAAAAACTAGTGGGTCAAAAAACTCATTACACCCATAGATAAATATGTTAAGGGGCCTAGTTTTTAAAATGGGTTCACTTTTGGGGGCGTTCTATTATTCTGACACTTATAAGCCTCTGCAAACTTGGCTTGTTGCAGGAAAAAATATGTACTTCAAAAATGTTAAAATTTATGTTAAAATGTAAAGTCTCCTAAATAAAAAAATAAAAAGTAAAAAATTTTAGTGAGTGCAGCCAAAATAAAGTAAAGATGTGGAAATATATTTCTGATAAAAAAAAAATATTGAATAGTATTTATGTATGTATATGAAATATTACAGTTGAAAATAGAAAAATGTGCCAATTTTTACAAATTTTCATAAATTTTCACTTTTTTAATAAAGATACGCATATTTTATCTGTAGAATTTTACCACCTAAGTAAAGTACAATATGTGACGAGAAAACAATGTCAGAATTACTTTGATGTGCAAAACCGTTACAAAGTTATTCTAAGCTAAAATGACACATATCAGATTTCCAAAATTTGGCTTGGTCATTAAGGCCCAAACAGGCTTGGTCACTAAGGGGTTAAACTTGAGGCTACTTTCACACTAGCCTTGTTTTAATCCGGCGTTCAATTCCGACACCGGAACTTCCCGCCGGATCTGGAAAAACGTGTGAAAACGGATTACATTTGAATCCTGATCAGGATTTTGATCACAATAAAAAAATCCATTGGAAAAAACGGATCCGCCATTTATGGACTTTAACTTTTTTTTCACATTTTTCGGGTTTAACATGCAAAAGCCGGATCCGTTTTGACTGAACACACATCGCCAGATCCGGCGTTAATGCAAGTCAATGGGAAAAAGGCCTGATCCGGCGTTCAGTCAAAGTGTTCAGGCTTTTTGGCCGGAGGTAAAAATACTGCATGCTACGTTTTTCTGAAAAGCCTGATCAGTCAAAAAGACTGAACTGAAGACATCCTGATGTATCCTGAAGGACTGACTCTCCATTCAGGATGCATTAGGATAAAACTGATCAGTTCTTTTCCGGATTTGAGCCCCTAGGACGGAACTCAGCGCCGGAAAAGAAAAACGCTAGTGTGAAAGTACCCTTAAAAAGTTGTCCCACTTTTACGCTTTAATAATTTGTCCCATATTTCCGCTCTATAATTTTAAATTTGAAAAAATGAATCCTCCCTTGGATGAGGTCTTTCTTTCTCACGCTCCCTCTCCGGCGCGGAACCCTGATTCGCCGATAACTGTGATCAACATGGTAGGCTCAGAAAAGAACATCGAAAGTTGATAGAGAAGATATCCAAATGGATGGTGGACGTCACAGGGACGTGCGATCAGGCAGAAGTTAGCTAGAGTCAACAAAGCGGCAGCAGGGTCTTTTCTGGCTAACGTTTACAAATCCAAAATACCACAGTGACATTCCCTATAATTTTTTATTAATCATTCCAATAACAGGGCATCTTAAGAGTCCTGTATTGTTATTTATCGTCACTACCTCCCTGAGTCGGGAGTGGGTAATTGCCGAGAGCCCCCTCCTTAACTTGGAAGCTTATGCTTCAATACTTTGTCCCACATTTTTGCTCGATTACATTTAATTTCATCCATTCACCTCCCTTGCATGTGGTAATCTTTTCTCAGGCTCCCTCTCCGGCCTTGAACCCTGATTTCCGGCCACCCGTGATCACCATGGTGATAGAGCAGATATCAAATTGAATTGTGGACATCACGGGGACTTGCGACATGGTGGGGCAGTAAGTGTGCACACACCTATACGAACTGACTGACAGGGGTCAGCCCCTGCAACTTCTGGGTCTCTAAATTGGGCACATGGCCTGAGCTTGCCCTTTGCCCCTCGGAGCTGCTGGCCTGCAGCCAGTGTATTGTCTGAACATGTGTTTAGAACGACTGGAGGGGATTATCACAGGTTATATTTCCCAATGTTTTGGGGTGTACCCTAATAAAAAATAAAAAATATAAAACCAAAAAGCAGTGTAGGCTACCTCCTCCTCCTCCACCGCCGCTTCCACCTACACCGCCACATCCACTGCCTCCTCAACCTCCTACTCCATATGGACCTCGTCCTCCTAGATCAAGATTATTATTTATTTTTACTTATTTTATGTTATTTAAAGTCATTTCACTATCCACATTTGTTTGCAGAGCGTTTGCTATTCTCTTAACCACATTTTGATGCCATTTGCAGCCCTCTAGCCCTTTCCATGACATTTTTACAGCCATTTTAGTGCTCAAAAGTTTGGGTCCCCATTGACTCGAACTTTTTTGTGTTCGGCCAAACCCGTCGAACCCGAACATCCAGGTGTCCGCTCAACTCTAGTCCCAACGTTTCGGTCAGCTTGTGACCTTTATCAAGGGATCTAAAAAGCAAAAGGGTGGAACGTGATGGGGGCTTATTTCTGGCACATTGGGGGGCTCTTGTTACTGGCAGTGGCACGTTATTGAGGGCACTTATTACTGGCACATTATTGGTGGGCACTATAGGGGCATCTACTGAAGCCACAAAGAAGGGGTGTTTTATATGAGAGTCTCTGTACAGTAGCATTTTATACTGGGACACATTATGGTGGGTACTATGGAGAAGGGGAGACAGGCGTACTATGGAGTCATCTACGGGGGGCACTAAGAAGTGGTATTTTATACTTGCAAATTATGGGGGACACTGAGGGCATCTACTGGGGCATGATATATGGGGCATTTTATACTGGTACATTATGGGGGGCCCTAGCAGGAAGGGGGGAGAGGAGCACTATGGAGGCATTTACTGGGGCACTATATAGGGGTATTTTATACTGGCACATTATGGGGGAAATTAGCTCAACTGGGGGAATAAGGGGGTATGTTTTGCACATTATGAGGAGAATTATTTCTACTGGGGGGCATTATGGTGGGTTTTATTACTCCCCCATGGTATGACCCCCTAGTAGCAGCACCAGCCTCCCCCTGCTCTGCTATCCCTCTGCCCCTTCTCCAAATCCTTATTATGAAATCTTTCTCATTAGGATAAATCACAACATCAGCTCCGCCGAGCCCCTGGCCAAGTGTTGAAGTGGTGTCCGAGATCCCCAAGGGCCAAGCCAAGTAACTGTAAGTGTTCATGTGAAATATGTTTATTTTATATATGTACACTCCTGTGAGAGGCGGGGAGGGAGATCTGTGGATGACACTGTTATAGGGAGGAGATCTGTGGATGACACTGTTATAGGGAGGGAGATCTGTGGATGACACTGTTATAGGGAGGGAGATCTGTGGATGACACTGTTATGGAGGGGGAAATGGGGATGACACTGTCATGGGGTGGATCTGTGGATGACACATATAGCATAAGATGCTATATACGGTATGTGGCATCCACAGATCCCCCCCATAACAGTGTCATCCACAGATCCCCCTCTCTATAAAAGTGTCATCCACAGACAGCTGGACTTTTCTTCCCTGTTGGGGTTTTAGGTATTGGGTAAAGTATTGCAGCATTTCTAAGCGTACTTGTGTAAATGTATCATTGTTATAGCTGCCCCCCCCCCCCCCCAACTTTTGTCCTGGCCCCCAGTGTGCCCCCCCAAAATTTAAAAGCTAGAGACGCCACTGAATATATTGATATATGGACAGGCAAAATGATATGTAGAATAAAGTAAATATACACAATATATCAATTGTACGGTGTATATACGAATATAACAGTCCATTGTCTGACCTATATTGCACAGGATCCAGGGCTATTGGAATGGGGTAATCTAAGTACAAGTTCATACACAATAAATCATTATGAAGCATAATAAGACATATAAGCGTAGTTGGAATGCATATAAACAAAAAAAAGAGTCAGTAACAGGACCATATGCACCTCCCAAATTAGGCTATGTATTGCATCATACAAGAATGTAAATGGTATAATGAGGGAATAGTACATAGATAGGGAGTACAGAGAGAAATTAGATGAGATAGGGAAGTCCCCCGTGATGAATTTAGTGTACCTGTGGCCCCATGTGTTGGTTGAAAATCATGGATGTGGATCCTTTTTTGAGCGTGCCGACTGTTGCACTAGGTAAGATTATATGGGCTGCCGGGAGGTGACACGTGTGGGGGGTTGATGCAAAGCGTTCTATAAGCTTAAGAGGGCAAGGGCTTGCCCTGTGTGTAGGGAATCGCAAGTTCGGTTCGTATTAGCGCATGCACAGAAGCGTATGAGAAGCTAAAAGGGAAAAGATTATGCCCTCTGTATGTTAGTAGAATATGGCAACATTGGAGGGAAGGTCGCAGTGTAATAGATGGAAATTTGATAAGACAATAAAAAATATGTGCAGGTTGGCATGATGTAAGGAATAGAAATAATTGGTTATACAACTATAATGATATGAAATTATTACATGATTAAAGCCTTATAAATATATGGGGGTGGATGGAGGGAAAAGGTCAACGGAAGGGAGGGTGGGAGAGGAGGGGGAGGGAAGGAGGAAGGAGGGGGAGGGGGTTTCATCTCACCCACATGTTCTAGAGGGAAGGAGGAAGGAGGGGGAGGGGGTTTCATCTCACCCACATGTTCTAGAGGACAAGAGCTCGGACTAATGTATCTGGAATGAAAGGTATAATGTATCAGAAAACAATCATAAAAATATGACTCATATTGGATACACAATCAAAAAACAGGATAATTGATAGTCCTTTCATATAGTCCATAAAATAGTACAAAAGAAATCACACTCCCTATTGAGTCCTTTTGGAGATAGCATTTCTAGTTAATGTATCCAAAAGGATTCACGTTGTTTCAGTATTAATGTTCTATTACCACCCCTCCGTGGGTTGTTCCAGTACTTGAAATCGCAGGGAGGAAATCTGGTGATTATACTCCTTAAAATGAGCAGGGATTGGTAACAGTAATTGATTGGTTCTAATTGTGGACTTATAGTTTCACTAACGTAAGTCAGCCCACAGGGGCATTTAATAAGATAAACTACATGAGTGGAATCACAGGAAAAATATCCTTGGATGGGATATTTCTTACCTGAGTGAGGTTGTGTGATGGTATTTCCTTTAATAATGCTGGAACATTGGGCACAGTGGAGACAAGGGAAGGTGCCATGTTTGGAAGTACTGAGAAATCTTTGACGTGGAATTTTTGTTAAAGGTCCAATGTCTGCTCGAACCAATTGATCCCGAATATTTTTGGAGCACTTGTAACAAGTCAATGGTGGGGTTTCAAATTCCGGTATATCCGGATATGCTTTGGAAAGTATGTGCCAGTGTTGTCTGATGGTATGCTATATCTTAGGTGTGAGTGGGTGATACGTCAGGATGCAAGGTATTCTTTTTGGTGTATGTATCTGGGTCTCTTCACCCTCTCAGTATCTGTGTTGTTGAATAGAATCATATGGATATCCCCTTTGTATGAATTTCTGTGTCATCTCTTCCATTCTTTTCTTCCTTGTAGAGGGGTTAGAGATGATCCGTTCTACCCATGTCAGTTGTGAACGGGGTAATGATTGCTTAGTTGCTTTGGGATGATTGCTCGTATGTAGTAGAGGACTGTTTCTGTCAGTGGGTTTGGTATGTAAGTCAAAGTTGATGTGTCCCTGTTCATTCTTAAATACAAGTGTATCGAGAAAACAAATTAATCTTGTGTATGCCTGAATCGTGAAGCCCAGTTCTGGGTACACGTTGTTGAGGTATTAATGTAATGCATGGATGCTGGATAAGGGGCCATTCCAGATGCAAAATATGTCATCAATAAAGTGTAGCCAAATGTTGGTGTGTTGGTTAAAAAGTGGATGGGAGTATACAAACTGTTCCTCAAAGTGGATCATATATGCGTTTTCATAAGGTGGGGCCATATTGGCCCCCATTGCGGTTCCCCGCTTCTGAATGTAATAGTTGTCAGCAAAAATAAGTTTTTGTTTAATACCAGGGATAATAGTGCCAGACAGAATGTTTGTTGTGAATTGCTGAGTGTCGATTGTGTGGCCAATAATGTGGCCGGGGCATGTATGCCCTTGATGTGTTATAGTTACCGAATCCGGTTGGAGTCTACATTGTTTTAGTTTCGTAATAAAGTCGTTAGTATCTAGTAAAAAGGAACGTGACGTTTTTATGAGAGGGGTAAGTATCCGGTCTAAGTATATAGAAAGAGGTGACAGTAGGGAATCTGTAGAGGCAACAATGGGTCTGTCAGGTGGGTTTTGAAGATTTTTATGAATTTTAGGGACGGTATAAAAGACTGGTGTTATGGGGTGTAGTTTGGTCAAAAATGGTACAGTATCATCGTCAATGATATTGGATTCCCGATAGTATTGAAGTGTAGTCTTGATTTTTTTTAGAAAGTCTTGTAGAGGGATCTGTAGTGAGAGGTTCGTAGGTGGTTTGGTCATTAAGTTGATGAATTATGTCGCTGATGTACATGGATTTGTACATGACTACTAGTGCTCCCCCTTTGTCGGCTGGTTTGATTATGATATCCTTATGTGTTCTTAGTTCTGTAATGGCCCTTTGTTCCTCTGTGGTCAAGTTATGTGAATGTTTAAATTCACCTCTGGTATAAGATTGTAGTGTCTGTTGTACAGTCATGTGAAAAAATTAGGACACCCTTTGAAAGCATGTGGTTTTTTGTAACATTTTTAATAAATGGTTATTTCATCTCCGTTTCAACAATACAGAGAGATTAAAGTAATCCGACTAAACAAAGAAAACTGAAGAAAAGTCTTTTCAAGATCTTCTGTAAATGTCATTCTACAAAAATGCCTATTCTAACTGAGGAAAAAGATAGGACACCCTTGCCCCTAATAGCGAGTGTTACCTCCTTTGGCTGAAATAACTGCAGTGAGACGGTTCTTGTAGCCATCTACCAGTCTTCGACATCGGTCTGAGGAAATTTTACCCCACTCCTCAATGCAGAACTTTTTCAGCTGTGAGATGTTTGAGGGGTTTCTTGCACGTACAGCCCTTTTCAAGTCACCCCACAGCATCTCAATGGGATTCAAATCTGGACTTTGACTTGGCCATTCCAGGACTCTCCATTTCTTCTTTTTCAGCCAATCTTTGGTTGATTTACTAGTATGTTTTGGGTCATTGTCATGTTGCATGGTCCAGTTCCGCTTCAGCTTTAATTTTCTAACTGATGGTCTCACATGTTCTTCAAGCACCTTCTGATACACAGTAGAATTCATCGTGGATTCTATGATGGTGAGCTGACCAGGTCCTGCTGCAGCAAAGCAGCCCCAAACCATGACACTTCCACCTCCATGCTTCACAGTTGGTATGAGGTTCTTTTCTTGGAATGCTGTGTTTGGTTTACGCCAAACATGTCCTCTGCTGTTGTGTCCAAATAATTCAATTTTGGACTCATCTGTCCAAAGAACATTATTCCAGAAGTCCTGGTCTTTGTCAACTTTATCGCTGGCAAATGTCAGTCTGGCCTCGATGTTTCTCTTGGAAAGCAAAGGTTTCCTCCTTGCACACCTCCCATGCAAGTTAAACTTGTACAGTCTCTTTCTGATTGTAGAGGCATGTACTTCTACATCAACAGTAGCCAGAGCCTGCTGTAGTTCTCGAGATGACACTTTAGGGTTTTTGGATACCTCTTTTAGTATCTTGCGGTCTGCTCTTGGGGTGAACTTGCTGGGGCGACCAGTCCTGGGCATGTTGGCAGTTGTTTTGAAAGCCCTCCACTTGTAGACTATCTTCCGGACAGTGGAATGGCTGATTTCAAAATCTTTTGAGATCTTTTTAAATCCCTTCCCAGACTCATAGGCTGCTACAATCTTTTTTCTGAAGTCCTCTGACAGCTCTTTTGCTCTCACCATGGTGCTCACTCTCACTTCAACAGTCAGGAGCCCACCAAACTAAATGTCTGAGGTTTAAATAGGGCAAGCCTCATTCAACATGCAGAGTAACGATCTACTAATTATGTGCACCTGGTGTGATATACCTGTGTGAGATCTGAGCCAATTTAAGAGGGAATACATGTGAGGGTGTCCTATCTTTTTCCTCAGTTAGAATAGGCATTTTTGTAGAATGACATTTACAGAAGATCTTGAAAAGACTTTTCTTCAGTTTTCTTTGTTTAGTTGGATTACTTTAATCTCTCTGTATTGTTGAAACGGAGATGAAATAACCATTTATTAAAAATGTTACAAAAAACCACATGCTTTCAAAGGGTGTCCTAATTTTTTCACATGACTGTATAGATTGTTGAGTAAATTAAATATAAGTCTTGGTAGGGTGGTAATTCCTAGGGGGCATAAATTAACTCTTGTTCCTTAACCCCAATGTACGCAAAGATAAAGCGTTGTCTGTTGATATATCCTGTGTGTTGTCCTGATTATCAGTGTGACCGAAGTGAGTTTTTAGTCTAATGGATCAGTAGAAATGTTTTAATTCCTGCTCTAGGAGAAAAGTGTCTAGAGAAGTTGTGGGACAGAATGACAAACCCTTTTGTAGTACCAAAATTTGAACAGGTGACCGATTAATATAGGAAATATTAATAACTAAAATGTCCGTATTACCTGAGACCGGGTCAGGATGCGGGTTTCTGGGTCTTTTCCTCTTGCTCCTGCGCGTCCGTTACTTTCTTGTCTGAATCGTGGACGACTTTGTCCTTAAAAAAGTTGTGATCGATGTTGTCTGTGAGATCTTTCGCTTTCAGAGCCGGAGGAGCTTGGTCCTGACCAGAAATGGTGGTGTCGGTTATCCCAAGATGTATAGAGGGTAGGGTTGCACCATCTATAAACTCTGTTTAGTCTGTAATCTTCAGCATCTCTAATGAATTTGGAGAACAGAAAAATTAGCTGCCGAGGCCAACGTTTGCCGAAGATTTTAGGGTTGTTCAAATTCTTTTACACTTAATTTGATGCGTTAATCAGTAGTTCAGGAGTTGATGTGAAACTGCAGCCTGATGCTACAAGTTTTAGGGTGGTCAAATTCTTTTACACTTAATTTGATGCGTCAATCGCAAGGTGCGAAATTGCAGCCTTACACTATTGCTCTTTTACCCTTGCAGTTAATGTTATAGTACAGTATATCCAACAAACAGGTGAGGATGAGAGATCTAATGCCAGGCAGAAGTATGAGAGTCGTGTGGGAGCTGGTGTTCTCTTGCTGGTGCAAGTGGTCAGGCAAGTGGCCCCCAAGACTGGTGAGGATGATATCAGAGATGTTCAGACACGTGGTGCAGTGATAAAAGTCCGCGTTTGGGTGCCCGGACACCGTAACGTTTGGTATGAACCCGAACATCCCGGTCCAGGTTCGCTCATGCCTACTGATGACAATGCAGTCAAAGAGGCAGTAACAAGTAGTGAGGGATGAACATCGGCCGGGACGATTCGCGAACACGATCGCAATCAAATATTCACGAACCGCAAGTTCGCGGTGGGCCCCATTCACTTTAATGGCAGGCAAACCTGAAACACCTTCAGGTCATATTTGCAGCCACCATATACAAACTAGAAGTGTGCAAATAGTCCCACAACATGGACAGTGACATACTAGAGGGGGATCAATGGCAAAAACTCACACAAAAAATATGTATTTTAATCAGGGTCCATTTTTATGCGTCTTAAGGGGAATCTCAAAAATGTGCCGTGCTGGAGCCTAGAATTTTTTTAGTTCCTATCGGTTTGATGTATACAAATGTGCAGCACTCCACGTTTTTGTATCCTGCAGAGTCCAGTAAAAAAAAAGCATCTGTTAACGTACATTTTTTTTCTACCATGGAACTTTATGATGAAAAGACGCCACTGTACGGCATCAGTATGAGGCCTGTGTTAATGCATGTATTTTTGGTAAGCATTAAATGGATGGCAATAATAGGATGTGAACCCAGCCCTAGTGTCAGAATAAGCACCTGTACACAGCAGAGCAGCGTGACGGAGAGGAGAGGCCGCCATGTACTGACAGAGCGCTACCTGGTCCTGGTGGTCAGGGATGAGGACTGTGTTTCCCATGTATCATTTTTCTAGTGGGAAATACAGGGCACAGTATAATACAGTAGAATCTAAAAGATATAACGATATTAGCCCTAACCCCGAATAATAATACAATTAGGTGGTATATATAGAAATACGTCTATGTTAGGCGTATTTCAGACACAGATTGTGACGCAAAGGTCCTTAGCACCAAAATATGCATATTTTTCCTGCTCATGCCAGGTCTAAAAAAGGTGTCCTGGGCAGATAAAGGGATACAGTTATGGCCATCCAGTTATTGAATACCACTGCCATACATTTACCAGATAACACCTCTGTTTTGTTACATAGAACTTGGGTCATGAATAAGAGGGCCGGCCGGTGGCATCCATATGGCGCTGCTAGAGTTGAAAGTCTTGGGCCGGCGCAAGATGAACCACAGCCAAACCATTTGTTGCCGCGAATGTTTACAGTAATCAACAACGAAAGTTGGAGGTTCGAAGATGATGCGAAAGGCGATCCGGCGGCTTTATTCCCATTACCCGCCGAGCATTTTCTGGGAAACCAAACTCTTTTGGTTCCGGGGGGAGTATGGTTGCAAAGCTGAAACTTAAGCTAATTGACGGAAGGGCACCACCAGGAGTGGAGCCTGCGGCTTAATTTGACTACATACGGGAAACCTCACCCGGGCCGGACACGGAAAGGATGGACAGATTGATACTTCTTTCTCGATTCTGTGGTTGGTGGTACATAATGCGGTCAAAGGTTAAAAATTTTACTGTAGGCCACTGTAGTATGGCCCCCAAAAATTAGTCTTTCACCAGACAGAAAAGAAATTGTCAGTATGTGGCTCGAGTTACATTATGGGGTCAATGGATAAAAATTTTACTGTAAGCAACTAAAGTACAGGCCCCAAACAGTAGGCCTTCATCAGACAGAAAAGAACAAGGAATTATGTGGCTGGAGGTAGATTAGATGCTCATTGGATATCAATTTTACTGAAAGCCAGTACAAATACAGGTCAAATACATATGTTTAAAAGAACTAAAAATATATAATGGGATTAAAAACATGGCTAAAGAAATACCCCCTCTTGAAAAAAAAAACTAATGATAATAGATAAACCTACAGCCAAACAAAGGAGTTCTTAGACGGCAATATGTACAAAAATAAAAATACATTTTATTAAATACATAAAGATAAAAGCATCTAGATAACAAGAGACACACAAAATGTGTGATACCTCCCAGCAGACAGAGTATACATAAGCCAATAGATACAAAGTAGACACATATAAAGAGAGCCTGCAAGTGTCTATCTACTGAGCAGTTTATAAAGTGCCAAGTGCAACAAGTATACAGCCTACAAAAGCAGGAACCAGTCAAAGGTTTATAATGGCGCCCACACAGGTGAAGTGTATGCATAACAATAAATGTAGAGTGAACACATATAAGGAGAGCCTGCAAGTATCTATGTACTGAACAGTTATAAAGTGCCAAGTGCAACAAGTATATAGCCTACAAAATCAAGGACTAATCAAGGTTTTATGCTAGCGCCCACATTAAGTAAAATATATGCATATACTATAACTACAGCTTACCCATAATGATGCTGTCACCACAACGAGGACCACACTCCCCGACGCGCGTTTCGGCAGAAACACCTTCTTCTGGGGGCGTTTTTCTCCCCAATGGCGAAAGCCATTTAAGCAATGACCCACCAATCGGAAACCAAACACTTTAATTAATAACTCATTACCAGTGTGTAGAAACAAGGAAGCATGTTGCATAATGGCAATTCCTGGGGTAAGCGCCACCCAACATGATGACCAATTCAATGGAGCAGCGCTCCAAGTACATAAAGCTGCATAGTTTGTAAATGTAAGGCACAAAGGGGGCCGAACGCCGCACCACATGATGGCCAGTCACGAGGGCTAGTGTCCGCCCCTGTGTGCCCGACGTAGGAAAAAAGAGGCAGGGCACTGCACCACGTGATGGCCAGTCACGTGGGTCTGAGCACATCCTTGGTTGCCTGGAGACATTACAGTGTTGCATCATGTGGACAGAAGCGCCGCCCGGCCACATGATGGTCGGTTACGTGACCCAGGCCACAGAATACATGCAAAGAGGAGCATAATTAGATCACCACATGATCCAAAAAGGAAAAAAAATGCTGAAAATAACAAGTGTGATATGTAAGCAGTGATGAGTGCGAAGCAATACTGGAAAAAGAAATCACAAGGAATAAATAAAATAATGAGGTGATGAAAGCAATGTGAGTGGAGAAAATAAACGCACAATGTGAACAGGGGTTTGATCCAGAGTTGGATCTGCTTTTAAAATTGGCCAGAACCTTTCCAAGACTTGTTGCATATGTTGCCATTGTAAATGGTAGTTAGTAATATATCTTACCATATTATCGGTGGATTTTTTTGGTCGTGGATAAATTAGGTTTTCACGTGGTGTATATTTGGCTCGGTTATAAGCTTTCTTAATTGATTTTTTACTGTAACCCCTTTCCAAGAAGCGTCTCCCCAGGATGTTTGCCTGGCATTCAAAATCTTCGGTTGTTGAACAGATCCTTTATATCCTGAAAAACCGGCCAGTAGGTATACCTCTGATCATTTGTGGAGGATGGGAAGAGGACGCATGCAAAAGTGCATTAACCGATGTTTCACACCACACAAAAACAAAAGTTTTAGATTTTAGAAAAACTGGCTTTTCTAAAATTAGATTAGTAGTATACGAGTCCCTATCAGATTGCAACAGTTTCAATGGAGTCCAGGAGAAATGGAACTACTTAAAAGTGGCACTATTGAAGGCAACAGAAAATTGCATTAGGCTTGTCAGTAAAAGCAAAATAAAGGAAGAGACCACTGTGGTACTCAGCAGAAGTGGCCAAAATCATAAAAAAAAAGGAAAAAAGGAAACTAAAACAAGGAATTACCAAATTAAAAACAAAAGAAGGAAGGTATATGGAAGAAGATAAAGAACTAGCTGACTGCCTCAATGAATACATCTATTCAGTTTTTACAAAGGAAAATGAAGGAAAAGGACCTCAGTTAGGAAGGAAGACTAATGAATCTTTTGATGCATGTGTCTTTACAGAGGAAGAGGTTCTAAGTCAGCTGTCTAAAATTATTACAAATAAGTCACAGGGGCCTGATGGGATACACCCAAAGCTATTAAAAGAGCTCAGCGGTGAACTAGCAAAACCATTAACAGATTTATTTATCAAATCACTGGTAAGAGGAGTCATCCTAGAAAATTGGAAATTAGCAAATGTTGAGCCCATTCACAAGAAAGGTAGTAGGGAGGAATCGGGCAACTATAGGCCAGTAAGCCTGACATCAATAGTGGGGAAATTAATGGAAACCATACTCAAGGAGAGGATTGTGGAACATCTAAAATCCCATGGATTGAAAGATGAAAAAAAGCATGGGTTTACTTCAGGGAGATCATGTCAAACTAATGTTATTGATTTTTTTGATTGGGTGACTAAAATAATAGATGGCGGAGGTGCAGTAGACATCGCTTATCTAGACTTTAGTAAGGATTTTGATACTGTTCCACATAGAAGGCTTATCAATAAATTGCAGTCTTTTGGCTTGGACTCCTATATTGTTGAATGGATTAGGCAGTGGCTGAGGGACAGACAACAGAGGGTTGGAGTCAATGGAGTATATTCAGACCATGGTCTTGTTACCAGTGGGGTACATCAGGGATCTGTTCTGGGACCCATATTGTTTAATATCTTTATCAGCGAAATTGCAGAAGGCCTCGATGGTAAGGTGTGTCTTTTTGCTGATGACACAAAGATTTGTAACAGGGTTGATGGTCCTGTAGGGATACACCAAATGGAAAAGGATTTAGGAAAACTAGAGGAATGGTCAAAAATCTGGAAACTAAAATTTAATGTTGATAAGTGCAAGATAATGCACCTGGGGCGTAAAAACCCAAGAGCAGAATATAAAATCAGTGATACAGTTCTAACCTCAGTATCTGAGGAAAGGGATTTAGAGGTCATTATTTCAGAAGACTTAAAGGTAGGCAGACAATGTCATAGAGCAGCAGGAAATGCTAGCAGAATGCTTGGCTGTATAGGGAGAGGCATTACCAGTAGAAAGAGGGAGGTGCTCATGCCGCTCTACAGAGCACTAGTGAGACCTCATTTGGAGTATTGTGTGCAGTACTGGAGACCATATCTCCAGAAGGATGTTGATACTTTAGAGAGAGTTCAGAGAAGAGCTACTAAACTAGTACATGGATTGCAGGATAAAACTTACCAGGAAAGGGGGCGTGGTTTGGCAGGCCAGCAAGATGGAGGTGTAGGAGAAGAGCTCTGCCGCCCTAACATCCAACAGGAGACTCATTAGCCTGGTGTCTGTGTCCCATGGGGAAATTGCTGCCCTCTAAAAGATCTAGAGGCAGCCCAGCACCCAATTTGAGGACCCAAACTATCGCATCTTACCTGGAACACCGCACTGAAGATCCAACTGCTTCCTGGGGCCTGAGGCGCGGGACTCTCACAGGCGCCATTACGGGAGGAGAGAAGAGCGAACCTCCCCTGCTGCAGCGCCCTGGTCACAGTGCGATACCACAGGTAACCGGCTTTCCTCTCTCACCGCTGGCTAAGGAGTTTATCTATAGCCCCGCTGCTCAGCCAGGGACATTAGACACCACTGGGCAGCCTCTAGTGCCCGGTTCTGAAGCAGGCTTGCCGCCAAAGATGGCGCCCAAACGCCTTAAACTTCCAGCCACACCATTTCAGCATAGAAAGGACTGGGCTGATCCCACTGATGACCCTCTAGATCACCCACAAGCCAAGGGGAGACAAGATGGGGATGATGCCCCCTGGGTCTCGCAGTCTGATATGAATGATGATAATGATGATGGCGCCATACAATTATCACAATCTTCAGCTTCTCTACAAAAATCTTTACAGCACCATCCCACTAAGGAAGACTTCAGGAATCTCATAAAAGAATTGAGAAATACTTGTAAAACCAAAATCTCGTCCTTACTCCAGGACTTTAAACAGATTACGGCCCGTGTGGATTCTCTGGAAACAGACCATGATGTAACCCGCAAATATATTGCTCACCTCCAATCTACTATATCAAGATGCTCCCAGGCTGTCCGGGACAACACTAGACATCTGGAAGACCTTGACAATAGAGGCCGCAGACATAACATCAGAGTGAGGGGCTTGCCTGAACCGGAATCTGAAGAGAACCTGCATGAAGTCCTGAATGATTTTTTTTAATACTATACTGGGATCTCCACCTTCACACATTATTTAATTGGACTGTGCTCATAGGGCTCTACGCCCCAAAAATACGTCTGCGCAACCCCAAGATGTCATATGCTGTGTTACAGACTTCCAGCTTAAAGAAACTATAATGACCAAAGCCTGTTCACTCCGAGTCATTGATTTCCACGGTGTTCATGTGCAACTATTCCAGGATTTATGCTGGCTAACACTGCAAAAATGACGATTATTACAACCTCTCTTAACTTCCATGAGACACCAGAAAATTCCCTACTGTTGGGGATATCCGTTTGCGCTTGTTGCAAATAAAAATGGAAAGGCCGTATGTTTTTTTGCGCTGCTCTGGGGGTTCCAGTCCCTCCTATTGACGACTGGGAGGTCCCCGATCCACTGATGGCACCCCCCCCAGTTTGGAACCAGTCGCGAAACAAGATCCGTTGATCTCCACCAAGAGAAGAATCAATGGGATCTGCATCGAGAGATGAACTTACCTGACCTGCTAATCTCTGAGTAGTATCCAAATGCACGTCTCCTAAAATCTATGCCGCTTTTATTGGCGGATGATGTTCTCCCTATGTTTTCCTTACCTTACTGTTTTAGTGAAACAACTTGTTGGGCTTTTGCGAAGCTCAGTTTCTATACCTACCTCTGAAATTTTTTGTTCTTTTTGCCGGGTATGTTCAACCATACCTCCATATGGGGGACTGACCTCTTTGCCCTCTTCCTCTCCTTTGTTCCCATGGGAACCGAAGAAATGAGACAGGGCCATGTCACGTATTTTGGATCTTTTTTCAACGCCCCCGCCTGGACGTTGAAGTCCAATGTATGGATCATTCCTGTCAGTTTCTTTCTTTTGATGTTGTCTTGTGTATCCCCCTTTCGCCTCCTGTGTCATACATCCTACTATCTGTTCGGTGCACCTACTGATATTGACTGTGTTCTCTTACAGATTTTCAACTGGAATGTCTGGAGTGAGTTTTACTGGAGGACTACCTTCTGCACTCGTAATAGCAAGTTTATGGCTCAGCCACTCTTTCCGCCATGATTAAATGTATGTCATTGAACGTTAAAAGCCTGAAATCCAATGTTAAGCGGAGACTGGCCTTAACGGAGTGTTGTTCTCAAATAGCCGAAGTAGTCTTCCTCCAGGAAACACACTTTGACGCCACTGGAACATTTAAATTTGCAGCTGGACTGTTCCTGAGAACATACTCGGCATTTAACGATAGAAAAAAGGCTGGTAGCTATTCTTCTATATACCAATTGTCCACTCCAGGTAACCTCACAGACTTCTAACCCTCAGGGTCGTTATATTACCCTACAGGCAACCCTGCATGGCACCCCCCTTATCCTCTGTAATTTATATGCCCCGAACTCCAAGCAAATCTCCTTCCTCACTAAGGTGTTCACAAAGGTATCTCATTTACTTCCAGCAGCACTTATTGTGGGAGGCGATTTTAACATTTCTTTCTCTGAAACATTCGACAGACAGAGGATAGCAGGAAAAACCCCTTTCAATGACCAGAGTAGACTTTCACGCCTTTTTAGACGTTTAGTAAGAAGGTTTGCGTTGTACAACTGGTGGCGAGTGAACTATCCTGCTTCCAAGACGTTTACGTTCTATTCACATCCTCATAGTACGCACACCCGCTTTGACTATTTCTTAGGAAACATCCCCACCCTGCCTTAATGATAGACGCTGATATAGGGTCTATCACGTGGTCAGACCACGCACTGATTTTTTTGACCCTAAACACTAAACATCCGCTCACCAAGGTTTGCCATTGGCGTCTAAATGAAAGCCTTCTCTCCAACCCCATACCTAGGCAGGCCTTAAAGGAAAGCTTATCGGAATATTTTCGTAATAATCAACAGTCAGTTTCTTCTGTGTCTACTCTAAGGGAGGCACA
Organism: Bufo bufo; assembly: GCF_905171765.1. Lineage (NCBI taxonomy): Eukaryota > Metazoa > Chordata > Amphibia > Anura > Bufonidae > Bufo > Bufo bufo. The sequence goes on along the minus strand of NC_053390.1, from coordinate 820,691,735 downwards.
CAAAGCTGTTTTTAGGGGCAATTGTATAGCCATTAGCTCCAAAATGAAAAAAAGATAGAAATCTGCAATATAGTACTACTAAGAGCGATCTGGAGCGCTTAGAGAGCCAGTTGGGATCCCGCAGCTCTCGTCACCTTTTAAGACGCATAATTATGTTAAGAGGTAAGCTGAGAAACCTGGCATTGGTGAAAACCGATAAATTACTCTTATATTCTCGGCAACGTTACTATGCCTGGGGAAATAAATCACACACGCTCTTGGTGAAACAGTTGCGGGATTCTAATCTGACGAATGCCCCGACTGCCTTGAAACAGGCCGATGGCACTATAACCTATGACCCCAAAAGAATTATGACCATCTTCCAGAAGTACTATGAAAACCTTTACTCCCTCCCCCAGCAAATTCCTAAAGATCCTTTGAAACAGCATGAGCAGTTTTCCTCTTTCCTTAAACAGTGTCAGCTACCTAAATTAACCTGTGACCTATTAGCCACCCTTAATACTCAGATTACAGCTGAAGAAATATTAGAAGTGATAAAGAACCTCCCTAATTGCAAGTCGCCTGGTCCTGATGGTCTGCCATACCTTTACTACAAGACATACGTAGATACTCTCCTCCCGTACATGGTCAAGATATTTAATTCTTTCCTGGAGGGCTCTCCTATACCAGAGACAATGCTTCAATCCTTCATCACCCTTATTCCAAAACCTGAGAAGGATCATATGGATTGCTCCAACTATTGTCCTATAGCCCTCCTCAATTCAGACTTAAAGATATTTACAAAACTTCTGGCGAACAGACTTGCCAGCCTGCCTCCGAGCTTGATCCATAAAGATCTAGTCGACTTTGTAGTAAATCGCCAGGGGGGCGGTACCACGAGACGGGCTATAGATTTGATAGACATCATTAACAGACGGAAACAGCAGGCGTTAATATTGGGCCTGGATGCAGAAAAGGCCTTTGACCGCCTAATCTGGCCTTTTATGTTTTCTACATTGCGGTGTTTTAGTATAAGGGGGCCTTTTATGAATGCCATTCGAGCTCTTTATATCCGCCCAACGGCCTTTGTAAGAACGACACATGCCCAATCCAACATGATAACTATTCGTAATGGAACCCACCAGGGTTGCCCGCTATCCCCCCTACTCTTTGTACTCTGCATAGAGCCTTTAGCAGCATTAATACGGGCCCACCCTAATATTCAGGGAGTAGAGGTCAATAAGGTGACTTTCAAATTATCACTCTTCGCTGACGATATACTTCTTACGTTGACAAATCTACATCCTTCGTTACCGAACCTATTCCAGACGTTAAGGGAATATGGCAGACTATCTGGCTATAAGATTAATACATCTAAAACAGAGACTTTATCTATTAATATCCCACCAGATATATGAGTACTCTGCAAAGCAATTTCCATTTCAAGTGGAATGATACTACCCTTAAATATTTGGGAGTGAAACTAACAAAAACATATACTACCCTCTATGCCCATAATTTTTTACCCCTTTTTCTGGAACTTAACTCGCTCATGACTAAGTGGATGCCCCTGCCGATTTCTCTACTAGGACGCATTGCAGCGGTCAAAATGACCATATTACCCAAATTATTATATGCGATGGAAACTATTCCAGTCCCCATACCTAAAAAAGATTTTAAAGCCTTGCAGTCTTCCATCCTCAAGTTTGTCTGGAATGGCAAGAGACACAGAATTTCTTGCAGCACTCTTACCGCTCTCAAGTCGCAAGGTGGTCTTGGGCTCCCTGATGTAACTACATACTATTGGGCGACACATTTACGTCGTATCCCTGCATGGTCTTCCCTCCTAGCATTCTCTAGATGGATGGAAATGGAGAAATTATGGTTGGCCCCTACTCACCCCAATGCGCTCTTGTGGTCACTGTTACCGGCCAATTGTATTGCCCACTTGCTGGGTCCTATGTCCCTAACATATAATATCTGGAAAAGTTGCAAACAGAAATTCCCTTTGGTATCCGATAAATCTTCCATGACCTCGTTTATATTTAATCCCTTATTCCCATTAGGGTTACAGCACACCTTTTTTAAGCCATGGTTTTCCAACAAATTATTTAGATTTGCTGATACAGTGGAGTATAGGACCCTTGAGATTATACCAAAAATACGATCTACCTGAATCCTCTAGATGGCAGCATCTACAAATTCAACACCTGCTTAGAACCTTATTTAATGACACGAAGTTATCTACTCCGACAATGTTTGAGCGATTATGTAAACTCTCGACCTCCACTAAGGGTCTCATATCAGACATTTATGTTCTTCTCTCGACTCCGGAACCCCCACGTATTATACGCCATGAGTATATGTCTAAATGGGAGAGATATTTGGAGAGGGAAATACCACCGAGTGATTGGAAGCTTATATGGCGAAGAGCGGCAATGACATCCACATGTGTGACTTATAGAGAAAACTCATATAAGCTTTTGATGTTTTGGTATCACACACCCCAGTTGCTTAAACACTTGAATCCTACTGTTTCTAATACATGTTGGAGGTGTGGTTCTGGTCCAGGGTCTTTGTTTCACATTTTCTGGGACTGCCATGCTATATTCTCACTATGGAGGGAAACCCAACACCTTATTCTGCAACTAACTAATGTAAAATTCTCACTCGACCCGTTTGTGTTTTTACTGAACATGACTCCAACAGTACTAAAGAAACATGTACTCTACTTAGTGCTTCATATATTGTCGGCAACTAGACGCCTTATAGCTAAATACTGGAAAAGGCAGGACATACCGACTCGATCTGACCTAATTTCCAGTGTCATAGATGTCAGACGAATGGAACACCTAACCGCGCTTATCAATAACACTACCAATAAATTTCATAAAGTATGGCAGCCTTGGGACACATTTACAGAGATCATTGTGTAGCATTCCTTTTCCCCTCCTCTACCCTCTTGTGTCTTGTTATGTCTTTTGACCTTTGTAACCCACCCTTTATATATTACATATGCCTACACGAGGACTGTTCTTGTCCAGTTATATTATTGTTGGATTCAGCCTATTTGTTTGTAGACTAGCCTGCTCAAATCTACCTCTCTATTGATTGTGGTGTATACCAATATGTGGTATTCATTTATAAAAATTATTTGCAATATCTAAACTTTTATGTATGCTGGTCGTTTGGATGTTAACAGATTTCACAAAGAAATTTTTATGTTTCCTGTATACTTATACTTTCTTCAATAAAAAGACAATTATTTTAAAAAAACTTACCAGGAAAGATTAAAGGACCTTAACATGTATAGCTTGGAAGATAGACGAGACAGAGGGGATATGAGAGAAACTTTTAAATACATAAATGGAATCAACAAGGTAAAGGAGGTGAGAATATTTAAAAGAAGAAAAACTGCTACAAGAGGATATAGTTTTAAATTAGAGGGGCAAAGGTTTAAAAGTAATATCAGGAAGTATTACTTTACTGAGAGAGTAGTGGATGCATGGAATAGCCTTCCTGCAGAAGTGAAGGAGTTTAAGCATGCATGGGATAGGCATAAGGCCATCCTTCATATAAGATAGGGCCAGGAGCTATTCATAGTATTCAGTATATTAGGCAGACTAGATGGGCCAAACGTTTCTTATCTGCCGACATATTCTATGTTTCTATGTTCGTTCCTGTCAGTGGCGTAACTACCGGGGAAGCAGCTGCTTCGGGGCCCGGCGTTCCGGCAGCGTGTGTGACAGTTTATTTTCAAGTTCGTTAAATATCGATGTCTTACTGTTCAGGGCCCCTTCACAGCAGCTGACCAGGCCCCCTCGCTAATGTGATCTAATCTTACTGTCTCCTAAAGTCTTCTGATGTGTCTGGGATTCGAACCCAGAACCTCCAATGTCTGAGTGTATCAGAGGCAAAGCATTTACCCTCACAACCATAAAGGCTGCATTACAACTGATAAAAAATGAGACTTCTACTGTTATAGCTGGCTAAGTGTACATCTATACACATGACAGCTGCCCCAACACACCCAGCACTGCTATATCTCTATAAGACAGCTGTCCCAGCACACTCAGCTCTGCTATATCTTTTCTGAAATACAAGCACTGACTTCATATATGGACATACAGGGCGGGACACAGGAAGAGGCTGCATCGCATCGCTGACATGGAGGTAAGTAGAAGTGTTTATTATTTTTTTTAATACCCGACTGTTACTGCCATGGGGGGAGCGGGGGGCACTTGATACTGGCACATGGGGGGAGGCACCTGATACTGGCACCTGGGGGGGGGAGAGGCACATGATACTGGCACATGGAGGGGAGAGGGGTTGGCACCTGATACTGGCACCTGGGGGGGGGTTGGCACCTGATACTGGCACATGGGGGGCGGTTGGCACCTGATACTGGCACATGGGGGGGAGAGGCACCTGATACTGGCACAAGGGGGAGGCACCTGATACTGGCACCTGGGGGAGGTGGGGTTGGCACCTGATACTGGCACATGGGGGGGGAGAGAGGCACTTGATACTGGCACATGGGGGGGAGAGGGGTTGGCACCTGATACTGGCACATGGGGGGAGAGAGAGGCACTTGATACTGGCACTTTTTTTGTGGGGGGGGGATGGCACTATGATACTGGGACATGTGGGGTGGGGAGGAGAGAGGCACTTGATACTTGCACATGATGGGGGGGCATTATGGGAGACACTAGGCCGGCAGCCTATCAGAGGCCGGACACCGAGGGGCATCTACTGGGGCACTATATATGGGGCATTTTATACTGCTACATTATGGGGGGCACTAGCAGGAAGGGGGGAGAGGAGCACTATGGAGGCATTTACTGGGGGCACTATATAGGGGTATTTTATACTAGGACATTATGGGGGCACTATGGGGACATTAGCTCAACTGGGGGCATTACAAGGGGGTATTTTTGCACTGTCACATTATAAGGAGAATTATTACTACTGGGGGGGCATTATGGTGGGCTTTATTACTCCCCCATGGTATGACCCCCTAGTAGCAGCACCAGCCTTCCCCTGCTCTGCGAACCCTCTGCCCCTTCTCCAAATCCTTATTATGAAATCTTTCTCATTAGGATAAAGCACAACATCAGCTCCGCCGAGCCCCCGGCCAAGTGTTGAAGTGGTGTCCGAGATCCCCAAGGGTCAAGTAACTGTAAGTTTTCATGTGAAATATGTTTATGTTATACACATATAGCATCCAGTCTCCTAGCATACGTGCTGTACCTTCTAAAGGGCCCCCCTCTGTCTGACTCCATCATACATACGGACAAGAGGTACATATCTGTATACACAGCGCCATCAAGTATGCCAAGGAGCTAAGTACCATTTTTCTTTGAAGCACTATCTTCTTGCTTTCTTCATTCCCTACGTATAGTACATTATCATCACCTCCTGATGAGCTGCTGTATGCAGCCGAAACGCGTTGGGGTTGTGTCTTTATATTTATTTATATTAGACTTATTCTTTTTGTTTTTGTTCACTGGATCAATATTTCCCGATCCAGCTTTTCTAAGTAGGGCATCACTAGGGCCATATCTAGGCCTAGGTACGGGGGCAGGGTGTCTCCACCATCAGGGGACATCCCTGTGCTAAGGACATAGCTCCATAGGGTCGTCTAGGGAGAGTAATTTTCCACAGACTGACCCAATATTACCCCCGTCCCTTTAGTGATTCAGTATTTTACCACCTATCTACAATAGGAGGTTCGCTTCTTTTTATACATCAGAGCATCTGAGCATATCGACCACTCTTGCTCATACCCATTTATTAATAAAGGTATCAAGTTTTCTAATTAAGCACGTTAAATTTCAATTTTTCTTCCAAACTATGTTTTAATAGACCAGAAACGGGAGTTTTTTAGTCTAGGCAACTAGACTATTTGAATTAAATTATAAGTTGATTATCCCGGGTTTATTGGGTTCTTTGAAAATTATGACACAATATACAGTATACCGCTACACTGTGCCAAAAGAGTGGGGTTTACACAGGAGGAGGGAGGTGCGAAGCGCGCTGGGGGGGGGCCCTTACAAATATTTGCTGTGGGGCCCAGTCACTTCTAGTTACGCCCCTGGTTCCTGTAGACATCCAAAGTCATCCCGTTTAATCACCACATCAAATTCTAACCCCGTATCCAGCTGTAGTGGCCAGACGTGCCAAGAACTTGGGTGATCACTTGTTTAAATTGTATTATTCCCCTATAAAATCAGGTGGAATTTTTGGCTCAAAAGGACCAGAGTGGGGCTGTATTCCTTGTGGGAAATGTATTGCATGCCCCAACATCTCGAGAGCAACCAACTTCACCGACTCAACACAGTCTAAGATGTACCGTATTACCCATCATATCTCATGTACGACTACAGCTGTTTTTTATTATGCCACCTGTCCTTGCCCTAAGATTTACATCGGTCTAACGACTAGAGAATTGAAAGTGCGTGTGAGGGAACACGTACGAGATATTGATAATTTTAAAAATGTTGAGGATTTGACGTCTCTAAAACCCATTCCCAAACACTTTAAATCATGCCACAATAGAAATTCCTCCTTATTAAAGGTCCGAGGAATTGATCATGTGGATCTTGGCATGCGTGGTGGCAACACCACAAAACGCCTTGCTCAATGTGAAACCAAATGGATATGGACATTAAACACAATGCAGCGACGAGGACTCAATGATGTTCTGACTTTTGCTCCTTTTCTATAATTTTATGATTTTTAAGTCACCCATTGCATTTGTCTAGTGGTTCTCCCCATTATTATTATTATTAACTTGTCATTAATTTAACTAATTTATTTTATTTTATTTTAGTTTCAATTCCCACCGGTCTGTTGCTGCTATATATTGCCTTTGGACATCTTGTTGGAAGATAACATCTGAATGGAACATCACTGGAGCATTTTACCCATGCTATTTGACATTCTGCACTTTGTTGCAATTGTGTTGTGCACGATACGTGCATGCACTGTATATGCATACACTATCCACGACTTAGTTGTTTTTTTGTCCAACAAAATCTATTTTTTCTCACTTCACCCCTGTTCACATTGTGCATTTCTTTTCTCCACTCACATTGCTTTCATCACCTCATTATTTTATTTAATCCTTATGATTTCTTTTTCCAGTATTGCTTTGCACTCACCACTCATCACTGCTTATTCATTACACTTGTTATTTTCAGCATTTTTATTTCCTTTTTGGCTCATGTGGTGATCTAATTATGCTCCTCTTTGCATGTATTCTGTGGCCGGGGTGCGCCACGAGTTACGTGACTGGCCATCATGTGGCCGGGCGGCACTTCCGTCCACATTATGCAACGCTGTAATGTCTCAAGCAACCGAGGGTGTGTGCCGACCCACTTGACTGGGTATCACGTGGTGCGGTGCCCAGCCTCTTTTTTCCTACGTCAGGCACACGGGGGCAGACGCTTGCCCTCGTGACTGGCCACCACGTGGTGCGGCGTTCGGCCCCCTTTGTGCCTGACATTTACGAACTATGCAGCTTTATGTACTTGGAGCGCTGCTCTTACTAGCTAGTCAGCGCCTGCCCATTAAATTGGTCATCATGTTGGGAATTGCCATTATGCAACATGCTTCCTTGTTCCTACACACCGGTAATGAGTTATCATTAATTAAAGTTTTTGGTTTCCAATTGGTGGGTCATTGCTTAAATGGCTTTTGCCATTGGGGAGAACCACGCCCCCAAAAGAAGGTGTTTCTGCCAAAAAGCGCACCGGGGAGTGTGGTCCTCCTTGTGGTGACAGCATCATTATGGGTAAGCTGTAGTTATAGTATATGCATATATTTTACTTAATGTGGGCGCTAGCATAAAACCTTGATTAGTCCTTGATTTTGTAGGCTATATACTTGTTGCACTTGGCACTTTATAACTGTTCAGTAGATAGACACTTGCAGGCTCTCTTTATATGTGTTCACTTTGTATCTATTGGCTTATGTATACTCTGTCCGCTGGGAGGTATCGCACATTTTGTGTGTGTCTTGTTATCTAGATGCTTTTATCTGTCGATGGTTTGATTGCAAGAATTATATCATATCCGAAGTGACCAAAACATCTTCAAACTGCCCTCTTCTTGCATGCGCTGTAGGATTGGTACCCGCAACTGTTTCTCTGTGAGTTTAAATTCCTCTGCCAGCGCATGCAAAAGCAGAATGCAGCATCACTCGAAGCAAGGCCTGGAAATGCTGCATTCTGACAGCCCTCTGTGATGCTGGTAACATGTCAAACATTTTGAGTTTGTACTGGGGATCTAAGTACGTTGCCACCCAGTACTGGTCCTTGTCCTTTTTGGTTTTGATACGGGGGTCTCTCTTCAAACACTGGAGCATGAAGGCCCCATTTGCACTAAATTAGAAGCGGTGCATCGGCCTGGCTCCTGCTCATCGTCCAGGATAATGTCGTTCTCCTCCCCCCAGCCACAGACAACACCAGGGATCTCAGAAAAGTTTAAAGCATGCTCTTCTTGCTCCTCCTCCTCCTCCTCCCCCCGGCACTATCCTCCTCTGACTCCTCTTCAGACTCCTGTTGACTGGTCTCAGATGGAGTAGCACCCCCCCTAGGAATTAATCCTGCATTATGAATTCCTCATCTTCCTGCTCCTGCTCCTCGTCGGCTTGATCAATGACACGACGCAATGCACGCTCCAGAAAGAAGGCGTAAGGTACAATGTCACTGATGGCACCATGGCTGCGACTGACTAGTTTGGTGATCTCATCCAATGGCCGCAGAAGTCTGCATGCATCGCGCATGAGCAGCCACTGGCGCAGTGAAAAGAAACCAAGGTCCCCAGAACATGTCCTGCCGCCGAGTTCGTACAGGTAGTCATTAACGGCACGTTTTCTGCTGGAGCAGCCTATCAAGCATATACAAGGTGGAGTTCCATTGCGTTGGGCAGTCACAAATAAGACGTCTGACGGGCAGGTGGTGTCACCGCTGAACGTCAGCAAGGCGACCCATGGCCGTGTAATATCTTCTAAAATGGCCAGAGATTTTCCTGGCCTGCCGCAAGACGTCCTGGACCCCTGGGTATTTGGCAACAAATCGCTGCACGACCAAGTTCAGGATGTGTGCCATGCGCGACACGTGTGACATTTTGCCCTGTGCCACTTATCGGCCTGTGACCGCAAAGCTGAAAGGAGTGCAGGACCGGCGTGGCTCTTGGCTTCCAGTCAAAACAACCGCAGCACAGCATGGCAACGTCTCACTGGCACGTAAAATAGGTTCTGGGTGGCGCAGCGGAAGAGGCGGTAGCAGTGGAGAAGGAGGAGTCAGCCGAGGAAGAGACGGAGGATGGAATGGGAGAAGAGGCAGGCCTGCATGCAATCCGTGGCAGGAACACCAAATCCACATGGGTGTCACGGGTTGTATGCTTGAGAGCCGTCAGAAGGTTCACTCAGTGGGCAGTAAAAGTTATGTACCTTCCCTGCCCGTGTTTGCTAGACCACGTGTCTGTGGTCAGATGTATCTTGGCACCGACACTGTGTGCCAGAGATACATTCACTTGCAGCTTTACGTGGCCATATAGCTCTGGGATGCCCTTCTGGTAGAAATATTTCCTTCCTGGGACCTTCCATTGCGGTGTTCCAATGGCTACAAATTTTCTAAAGGCCTCCAAGTCCACCAGTTTATATGGCAGTAGTTGGAGGGCTAGCAGTTCCGACAAGCCAACCGTTGGGCAAGAGGGTTATCTGGCGTCATCATCTTTTTACGCTCGAACATTTGGGCCATGGAAGCCTGCCTTTTTCCAGATGAACGCGACGACGGCACGGTGGAAGGTGGAGTGGAGGACAAATGGGGGGAGAGAGGAGAAGGAGAAGAGGCAGGATGTGGAGCACCGGGAGTGTGGCTTTGTGGGTTCTGACGGCGTTGTTCCCATTGGGATCGGTGATGGGAGGCCAGGTGCCTTTCTTAAGGCGGTCTTCCCTAGGTGAGTGTTGGGCTTTTGGCGACTTATGCATTAACAGCACAGGCAGCAGATGGCATCACTATTGTCAGCATCGGACACGTTAAAAAAAGCTCACACTGTGGAGCCATGTGCTGGCGTCCTGGGAGCGCCAGATGTGACCGTGCATGGTGGATGGCTCGCTACAGAAACATTTGTAGTCTGCTTTTTGCCTCCTGTGCACTTTGGGTTCTGCCTGCTTCTCCTAGTTCTACCCCCTATCTGCTGCTCCGTCTCTTCCTCTGAACTCCCCTCCTCTTCCTCTCTTGTGGGCACCGACATGACATCCAGCGACACGTCATCATCGTCACCTTTACAAACACTGACATTAGAGATTTCGGAATAGGCAGCAACAGCGGAGACCTCCGTCCTTGAGCTGATCTGGGTACTGTTGTCAGACCGCTGGATGGCGGTCGTTGCTACCTCCTCTTCCTGATCCCATTCCAAGAATGGCTGTGCATCGATAAGGTCTAGGAATGGATGGGAATATAATAACTCTGACTCGAGTGGAAGAGCTATGGTGGTGGTGTCTTTGGGGGTGCACACATCAGAGAGTGAGGAGGGTCCAGATCCAGAGGATGAGGAGGGTGCAGAAGCGGAAGGCTGAGTGAGCCACTCAACCAACTTTGGTGCAGCCTTTGAGGTTATCGCACGTGCCTTCTCCAACTTCCCTCTTAGACTCTGGCCTGATGTACGTGCCTAACCCTTACCACCCCTGCGGAACAGCCTCTTCCTCTGCCTGTCATTTTAAAAATGAACCTGTGACAAAAGTCCCTATAGAAGAGCAGTATTTGTGGAAGCAGGTGTATAACACCCCTGCTTCAATCACTTTTTTGGGGGGCAACTGGTATATCCCAACAGTAGAAATTATTTGCTCCAATAGCGTTTGTCATTCTGTGTGGCTGCAGTATCGCAGCAGAACTGCAAACAACTGCTGCACAATACAAATGTACTAGAATATATTTTCTATGTTAGAAAGTATATTATAAGTATATCACACCCCTCAGTAAGTCACACCTATCGATAGCACACCTATACGAGTTCTTAAAAGGACTTTTGTGGCCCTATTAGCTAGCGTTTGGTGTCCCTAACAGCCTGTCTCTGCTCCACACAGCAACCTCTCCCTACACTGGCAAAAGACTGAATGTAAAATGGCGGCCAGATCGGGTCTATTTATAAGGTAGGGGGTATGTCCATGTGCTGAAACGTCTCAATTGGCTGTTCTGTCCCACCTGATAGATGTGTCATGGGTCAAAGTTCGGCTCAATGCAAAATAATATGGCGCACGAATACGGCCATATGTTCGTATGTTCGGCGAATCGCGAAAGAACAGAGTTTGCCGCAAAACGTCTGCCAGGCGAACCGCAAGGCCATCTTTAGTAACAAGTTTCCTTCAGTAACAGAAAGTCTTCTTTTATTCTGGAGATGAAGTGGAATAAGTGTGTTGAGGACTATGGGGATTACATTGAAAAGTAGTAAGTGTAATTTTCTCTGAAAATGTTGTTTTCATATTCAGGTAGATAACTTATTAAACACCCCTCATAGAAGTGTTTTTGGTTAACCCATAATCCAATTTTCTCATACAGTATGGAGATAACTATTGCTTGTTTTATCCTAGATCAGTTATGGGGCAAGAGATCCTCTTCTAAGTGATAAAAGGCTTTACCCAAATGTTTTTCGGACAGTCCCCGATGACAAGATACAATATTCAGCATTTGTGAAGCTACTGGAGAGGTTCCAGTGGAACTGGGTTGGGATCATCACATCAGATGATGACAGTGGACAGCAGGAATTACAGCAGTTAATCAAGAAGTTTACACATCATCAGATTTGTGTGGAGTTCAGCATCCTCGTATCTCAGTATACTTCTTATTATGTCCCAGTATCTTTACTGACATCGTCCACTGATGTTATTATTATTTGTGGCACCTACAGTCCGACTTACATCAAGTTTTTGTACAGTATAGTTGATGTTCTGAGTAACAAGACTCTTATTCTTCCAATTTCATGGTCACTTGCTACAGAGCTGATAAATTATACAGAAGGTAAAGTTCCTGCTAATTGTAGTTTAGTGTTTTCACCCTTCGCATACAGGATTACTGGGATGCTGGAGTATTTTTCTAAAGCAGAATATCCTGATCAACCTTCTGATCCGTTGTTGGAAGATATTTGGATGGGTGTATTCCATTGTTTTTCAAGAAATAAATTAAAGAACCTGCTTATTCCATATACATATACCGGTATCGCTACTTTCCATAACTGCTCAGGAGAGGAGCGATTTATAGATGATTTCTTCTATTTTCCTTCAGACTTTACCCCTTATCAAGTGTACATGGCAGTCTTACTGATGGCTCGGGCTTTACATTATATGGATATGGCTCTTCATAATCATGGGAAACACAGTATTTCAGTAGGTGACTATAAATACAAGGTGAGCGGGATACACTGAGTAGGTGTATAACATCCATGACTGAAGGAACCATCTATATCTCTTATGTATATAAAAATGAGTTTCTGTCTGGATGTTCTATATGCGCGACCAAATGACTGGACCGATCTTAACCAAATTTCGCACAGAGGTACATCAGGTGTCCGGGAAGGTTTTAGACCGGGTCTCAGCTCTCTAGGACGTACCGTTCCTGAGATATTCCCAAAAAATGACCTGCATTAGACAATACTAGCCTGCAAGTCTTTCTCTTCATATCCCAACCGATATACACGGTCACCTATTCCTTATCAGCGATAGAAGCTCACAGGCCCTTAGTCTCCACATACACACAATTTTACTCTAGGTTTCCATAACAACCCAGCCATTTTTCTTCACTGCTATAGATCAGCTTTAGGCTAGGGCTACAGGACGTCAATAAGTCGCACAACACATAGGTCACAACTACGCTGCTACATGCATCCATCTTGGATGGATTTTTTGTGACTGTCATGTCGCAGTTGCAGCATGTCGCAGTCCGACACCATAGCCTATCATTATAAAAATAGTTACAACAAAATGTTGCGCGATACATGTCATCATGTAGCCCTAGCCTTGAAGGGGCAGGCCACTGTGAAGGTCACTGTTAAGGGGGCAGGGGCCACTATTAAAGGGGCAGCTGCTGTGGAGGTCTCTGTTAAAGGAACGGGCACTGTGTAGGTCACTGTTAAAGGGGCTTTCACTGTGGATGTTACTGTTAAGGTGGCAGGCCGCTGTGGAGGTCACTGTTAAAGGGACGGGTACTGTGTAGGTCACTGTTAAAGGGGCTTTCACTGTGGATGTTACTGTTAAGGTGGCAGGCCGCTGTGGAGGTCACTGTTAAAGGGACGGGTACTGTGGAGGTCACTGTTAAGGGGGCAGGGGCCACTATTAAAAGTGCAGTGTCACGGTGCGGTGTGAGGAAAACGCTCCACACTAAACACGGGAGGAAGGGGGAAAGTAACTAGGCCTGGATTCTAGGGATTGGGGAATGGTCACCACCTAGTGAGTCCCTAATCAATGCCCTGACTGCTAACAGTATGAACAAACCGCGATGGTAGGGATATTCATATGCTGGAAACTAAGCCCAATCTCACCCTAACTGGGCCCTGCAGATAGGGACACAGATGGCCTATTCCTCCCCAGATGAAGGAATAGGAGACCCCCTCAGGCCTAATACCTGCAGGGAAGGGAAATATAACAAACAAAGTACAAAAGGAAGACAGGACTTAACTTCAAGTTGAAAAACTGCAGCACCACGGAGCTCAGCAGAGCTCCAACAAACAGCTCACTTAAAGTCCAGGGAATGAATCTATAAACTGCACCCGACACAGAGGGAGAGATGGAAATAAATAGGCAGGGTCAAATGACCACACACACAACACCTGAAGGAAGGGGTGTGGCCATCACCAAAAAAACACAAATCCAAATTGATCCACAAAGAACTGATAAGATCAATCTTTCCGATCTCCTGGCACCCGTCACGGAGATGTTCGTGACAGGCAGCTGCTGTGGAGGTCACTGTTAAGGCAGCAGAGTACTGTGGAGGTCACTGTTAAGGGAGCGGGGTACTGTGAGGTCACTGTTAAGGGAGCGGGGTACTGTGGAGGTCACTGTTAAGGGAGCGGGGTACTGTGAGGTCACTGTTAAGGGAGCGGGGTACTGTGGAGGTCACTGTTAAGGTAGCGGGGTACTGTGAGGTCACTGTTAAGGGAGCGGGGTACTGTGGAGGTCACTGTTAAGGGAGCGGGGTACTGTGGAGGTCACTGTTAATGGACCGGGGTACTGTGGCAGTCACTCTTAAAGGGGCGGGTGTTGTGGAGGTCTATGTTAAGGGGGCAGGGAACAATGGAGGTCACAGATAAGGAAACGGTCCCCTATGAAGGTCAGTGTTAAGGGGCAGGGTTCTGTATAGATAACTGTTAGGGGGTGGGCCCCTGAGGAGGTCAATATCAAGGGAGTAGGGCTGTTGTAGAGGTCCCATTTTAAGGAAGCGGGGCACTGTGGGGGGTCAGTGTTAAGGGGGCGGGGTTATGTAGAGGTCACTGTTATGGGGAACACTGTCAATGTCTTTTAACTAGGGTTGAGTGAACCCGGGTTCGTACAGAACTTTAAGATTTTTGGACCCCGAACATTTCTGTAAAAGTTTGGGTTCGGGTTCGGTGTTCCGCGCTTTCTTGGCGCTTTTTGAAAGGCTGCAGAGCAGCCAATCAACAAGCGTTTAACTGTGTGACCTTAGAAGCCATCACAGCCATGCCTACTAATGGCATGGCTGTGATTGGCCAGTGTAGCATGTGACCCAGGCTCTATATAAGCTGGAGTCACGTAGCGCCGCACGTCACTCTGCTGTTACTAGTGTAGGGAGAGGATGCTGCTGGTGATTTCAGGGAGAGAATAGGACTAAATCTTTGTTCAAAATGTGAATCTAACTCAGCGATCTACATACATTTTGTTGTGTGGGTGCAGGGCACAATTTTTTTATCCTGCCCTGAACCCAGTGACCGAAAATAAATAACTTTTATAAGTCAGTTAGGTGGGCGGCGGCGGCGGCCATTTTATGCAAGCTCAGTGCACCAGCACTGCATCTGAGTTTTTATGACATTGAAAGCCAAGCTTAAAAAACAGCACTAATAACCTAGTTGTAAAAAAAATCATCCTTTTTTGGCAATATACAACATCTGGTGCATTTGCAGGATTAGTCAGTGTGCAATTTAAGCTAGAAATACAGCCATAATTTTTGGGGTTTTTAAAAACAAACTTTTTTGCCAAAATACACAATTTTTCTGGCCTTGCAGCATCAAGACGTTTGAAATTCCAGGGTTATATACTGCTGTCATATTCAGTTATTAATCAAATACCAATTTTTGGCACAAATCTTTAATTGCAGCCTAGTATGGGTCAGGGCGTGTGAGATAAACCCTTTAAATACAGGGGTTCTATTCAGGTATTTGAAATACAGCCATTTAGTGCACAAATCTTTAATTGCGGCCTAGTGTGGGTCAGGGCTTGTGAGATACTTAAAATCACTGAAATATAGTGGCAAATATGGGGGAACTGCTCAAACCCCAAACACTGTAGCGTGTTTCTCATTGGGGGAGCAGTCCCACCGCATGTGGACCGCAGCAAACGACCATCCCCAGCAAGAAATGCGTACAATGGAGGATGCCGGCGCGGTCCACATGCACCACAAAGGCATCCTACACAAAACGGAGCATTGTGCGGATGAAAATGTAATTATACTATATTTTTTCTGTGATTCATGTGAGATACACCCTTTAAATGCAGGGGTTCTATACAGGTATTTGAAATACAGCAATTTTGGGCACAAATCTTTAATTGCGGCCTAGTGTGGGTCAGGGCATGTGAGATACACTATTTATATACAGGGGTTATATTGTTCTATTAATAAAACACACTTTTTTAGGCAAAATACACAATACAGGGGTTCTATTCAGAAATTTGAAATACAGCCATTTTGGGCAAACAAATTTAATTGAGGCCTAGTCTGGTTCAGGGCATGTGAGATACACCCTGTACATACTGTCGTTCTATTCTACTAATAATTAAACACCCATTTAGGGCAAGATCCTAAATTCGAGAAATATGAGGAGAGCGTCAAATAAGGGACATGGCCCAGGTCGTGGGGCTACTGGTGGAGCTCCTGTTGCAGGGAGAGGACGTGGTCGATCTGTGCCAGCTACACGCAGAAGTGAAACCCCTTTCTTAGGTGAGAGTAGGCGACAAAACCTAAAGCGGTTCTACGAATGGTGAGGCCTGAACAAGTACAGGCGATAGTAGATTGGGTTGCTTACAGTGGCTCCAGTTCCTTCACATTGTCTCCTACCCAGTCTCCTGCTGAAAGATCAGAGTTGGCACCTGCAGCCGATTTCCATCAGTATTTCACCTCACCCCCTTGCAAATCAGCTAAGCAGTCTGAGCCCCAAGTCATGCAGCAGTCTCTTCTGCTTTTTGAGGACTCTGTTAGCAGGGTTTCCCAGGGCCATCCACCTAGCCCTGCCCCAGAAGTGGAATAGATTGAGTGCACCGATGCCCAACCACTTATCTTTCAAGATGAGTAGATGGGAGGACTATTGCAGCACGTCTCGGATGATGACAAAACACAGGTGCCAACTGCTGGAGCTTTCGAAAGTGTGTAGACCGACAAGGAGGGCAGGGGTGAAGACTGGGTGGAAGATGATGTGGAGGACGATGAGGTCCTCGACCCCTCATGGAATCAAGGTCATGTGAGTGACCTGTGTAGTTCGGAAGAAGAGGGGGTGGTCTCACATAGCCAACAGCAGAAAGGGAAGCAGGGTGCAAAAGCGGAGCGGACCTCCTCTAGACAGTATGCCTGCTACTGCCCACCGCAGCAAGGGACCAAGCAAACCAAAGCCCGCTCCAAGGCAGTTCTTCAGACAATGTGCTGACGACAAGACACGAGAGGTTTGCACGCTGTGCAATCAGAGTCTGAAGCGAGGCATAAACGTTCTCAACCTGAGCACAACCTGCATGACCAGGCATTTAAGTGCTAAGCACGAGCTGCAGTGGAGTAGACACCTCAAGAAAGGTCTCTGGCTCCTCCTGCTTCCTCTTCTGCTGCAGTCTCGGCCTCTTCATCCACCTCTGGAGTGACAGTGCCACCTGCCACCCCGCAAACAGAGGATCTTCCAGCAACACCACCACCTGGGTCAACAAGCATCATAACAATGTCCCACGGAAGCATTCAGCTCTCCATCTCCCAAACACTGGAGAGGAAGTACCCCCCCTACCCACCCGCGATCACTAGCCCTGAATGCCAGCATTTCTACATTACTGGCTTTTGAAATGCTGTCATTCCGTCTGGTGGAGACGGATAGTTTTAATGGCCTTATGGCGGTGGCTGTCCCACAGTACGTCTTGCCCAGCCACCACTACTTTTTCAGGCGAGCAATCCCTTCCCTGCACAACCAAGTAGGGGACAAAATCAGGTGTGCACTGCGCAATGCCATCTGTGGCAAGATGCACCTGACTACGGATACATGGACCAGTAAGCACGGTCAGGGACGTTATATCTCCATAACAGCACACTGGGTAAATGCAGTGGCGGCTGGGCCAGAGACGGATAGCAGTTCGGCGCATGTCCTTCCACAACCGAGGATTGCAGGGCGCTTCAGTTTGCCTCCTGTTGCTTCCTCCTCCTACTCCGCTTCCTCATCCTCTACCAGCTCCTCATCCGGTCAGCGTAACACCTTCACCACCAACTTCAGCACAGCCAGGGATAAACGACAGCAGGCAGTTTTAAAACGTATCTGGTTGAGGGACAAACCCCACACCGCGCTGGAGCTGTGGACGGGCCTTGAACAACAGACCGATTAGTGGTTTGTGCCAGTCAGCTTCAAGCCCGCAGTCAGCCTCAAGCCCGGCCTGGTGGTCTGATGCGATAATGGGCGAAATCTTGTAGGAGCTCTGGGACTAGCCGGTTTGACGCACATCCCTTGCTTGGCGCATGTGCTGAATTTGGTGGTGCAGAGATTCCTTAAAAATTACCCCGATATGTCAGAGCTGCTGCATAAAGTGTGGGCCGTCTGTGCGCGCTTTCGGCATTCTCACCCTGCTGCTGCTCGCCTGTCAGCACTGCAGCGTAACTTCGGCCTTCCCGCTCACCGCCTCATATGCGAAATGTCCACAAGGTGGAACTCCACCTTGCACATGCTGGCCAGACTGTGCGAGCAGCAGCAGTCGATAGTGGAGTTTCAGCTGCAGCACGCACTGGTTAGTCGCTCGGCTGAACAGCACCACTTCACCACCAATGACTGGGCCTCCATGCGATGTTGCGATGTTTTGAGTACCCCACCAACATGGCCAGTGCCGATAACGCCGTTCTCAGCGTTGCTATCCCTCTTCTATGCCTCCTTAAAAAAATGCTGCTGGCGATGATGAAAGAGGATGTGGCACAGGAGGAGGAAGAGGGATCATTCCGTAGGGTTTCCGGCCAGTCATTCAAAAGTGGCTCCGAGGGTGGGTTCCTGCACCCACAAACGCCAGCTACACAATTGTCCAGCCGGGACACAGTTCTGGAGGATGACGAGGTGGGAGGATGAGGAGGAGAAGGAGGAACCATGTTCACAGCAGAGTGGCACCCAGACCAGCTCATGGCCATCACTGGTGCGTGGCTGGGAAGATACAGAGGATACAGACGATACACCTCCCACAGAGCACAGCTTTTCGTTGCCTCTGGGCAGACTGGCACACATGAACGATTAAATGCTGCATTCTAACTTGTGCTGATTACTGGGTGGCCACGCTGCTGGATTTCTGTTACAAGGACAACGTACCGTCCTTAATTCCGTCAATGGAGCGTGAACGTAAGATGCGCGAGTACAAGCGTATGCTGGTAGATGCGCTGCTGGTGGCATTCCCACCTGACAGCGGGTTCACAGTGGAAGCACAAGGCAAAGGCATAGGTCGCCAATGCAGCTAGGGCACCGCCAGCACCTCAGAAGGGAGGTTTAGCATGGCCGAAATGTGGAAAAGCTTTGTCAGCTAGCCACAACAACCAGCACCACCAGCTGATATGGAACGTTTTAGCAGGAGGCAGCATTACACCAACATGGTGGAGCAGTATGTGTGCACACACCTACACGTACTGAATGACGGGTCTGCCCCCTTCAACTTCTGGGTCTCCAAATTGGGCACATGGCCTGAGCTTGCCCTTTACCCCTGGAGGTGCTGGCGTGCCCTGCAGCCAGTGTATTGTCTGAACGTGTGTTTAGCACGGCAGGGGGCGTCATCACAGACAAGCGCAGCCGCCTGTCCGCAGCCAATGTGGACAAGCTTACGTTCATTAAAATGAACCAGGCATGGATCCCACAGGACTTGTCCGTACCTTGTGCAGAATAGACATGTATACCGGCACTAACCAGCCATTGTTATACTGCATCGCAATTGCTCATTCTTGTATTTTGTATATTTCACACTCTTTTGGAGTGTACCCTAATAAAAAATATAAAAAAAATTAACCAAAATTCAGTGTTGGCTACCTAGTCCTCTTTCACCGCCGCTTCCACCTACACCGCTACGTCCACCGCCTCCTCAAACTCCTACTCCATATGGAACTCCACCTCATAAATCTTTTTTTATTTTTTATTTGTACGTATTTTATTTTATGTCATTTCACTACTTTGTCAGTTACATTTTATGGTGAAATTCAGCAATTTTTGGGTGTGATGTACCACTGCTAGACCTATTAGACCGGTAAAAAGAAATTAAAAAAAATTGTCAGTTACATTTTCAGGTGAAATTCACCAATTTTTGGGTGTGAAGTACCTCTGCTATACCTAGTAGACTGGTTAAAAAAAAAAAAAATGTCAGTTACATTTTCGGTTGAAATTCACCAATTTTTAGGTGTGAAGTACCACTGCTATACCTAGTAAACAGGTTAAAAATAAATTGTCAGTTACATTTTCGGGGTAAAATTCACCAATTTTTGGGTGTGAAGTACAACTGCTATATACCTAGTAGACACGTTAAGAAAAAAATTGGCAGTTACATTTTCAGGTGAAATTCACCAATTTTTGGGTGTATAGTACCACCGCTATACCTATTAGACAGGTTAAAAAAAATGTCATTTACATGTTCTGGTGAAATTCACCAATTTTTGGGTGTGATGTACCACTGCTATACCTTTTAGACCGTTAAAAAAAAAAAAATTGTTACATTTTCGGGTGAAATTCACAAATTTTTTTGGTGTGAAGTGCAACTGCTATATCTAGTAGACAGGTTAAAAATAAAAAAATAAAGGGGGGGCGGAGCTTGCTGAGCTCCATTATACAAGCCATCTCTAGCACTCGCCTACTGTAGCTATCAGCCTGAAAATGGTGAAGATTGGTAACCCCAAGACTGGTGATCACCTAAATCCAAGCAAGACCCACTCTGTTGGTGGCGAAATGGATAAATGTATTTAAAAAGCGGCCTCCTCCTCTGTGGCACACGATTCCAAGATGGCGCCGGCACAGCCTGCACAGAGCCAACGCACAAGAGAGATCCGACGAGGATAGCGATGCTGAGGAGCCGCAAGGTAAGGGGACACTCCCCATAACCCAGCACTATTTAAAACATGCCCTGTGCAAAGCTATGGAGCCGATCCTCAGTGAAATCGCCGCAATGCGCCAGGACATGAGACAGGTGGGGGACAGGGTGGAGGCACTTGAGACCCACCAGGCTATGGTCTTAGAACATCAGAAGGCCACCTCCAGATCCTTTTAAAGGTGCAGCGCTTACCTTAATGAAATGCATAACGCCCTGGAAGATCAGGAGAACAGGGGGCGCCGCAATAACTTGCGCATATGAGGGATCCCAGAAACTGTTTGCCCCTGGAGACGTTCCAACAGCCGTGAAACACCTCTGCATCTCACTTCTGGGCCCAAACTATGCTCCTGACATAGTAATTGAGAGAGCTCATAGGGCTTTGCGTCCCAAACCTAAACCAGAAGACCCGCCTAGGGACGTGGTCTGTAAATTCCTTAATTTCCAGGTCAAGGTTGGTGAAAAAGAAGCTGCAAGGAACCGACCAGAAATCCTATTTGAAGGAGCACAAGTATCCATCTACCAGGACTTAGCCCCTTCCACGCTAAGAAAACGTAGGATCCTGAAACCTCTAACAGAATGGCTGCATTCCAATAGGATCCAATATAAATGCAACTTTCCGTTTGGCCTATCTTTTTCCCAAGCAGGTCGCCGCTTTAATGTCCTGTCTCACTCTGATTTGGACGAGATATATGATGTCCTACAAATTTTTCCTTTACAGATTGAAAATTGGGACTTATTCCAGGACATTGCTGCGCTCCCAGAAGTCCCCACCATAACACCTTTTACTCTGATGCAAACCCCTAAAGCCCATAAAGTTGGTAAAAGGGGAAGACAACTTACCCCGAAGAGACTTGCTCAGGAACCGTAATCCCTTAGATGGTTCTTCTTCCTCGTGATTCGTCACCTAAGAACTCCCTACTAATATGCTGCCATTCGCCGTTGGTTCAACTGACAGATGTCATCCCACCGCACAGAAGTGTTGCAGCAAAACCTGAGGGAGTTGTAATCATTTGGCGTGTGCTACTATCTGTCTGCGTCCTTTGTTTTTCCCTTTCAGTCTTTTTGTCCCTTGTCTATTGTCTTCACCGTTTAAATCCTGTTTGTCTGTGTCTCATGTCCACCAGATAATTATTAATATGTGTTTAACCCTATACTCAAGACCAGATAGCATGTCATCCTTATGAATATGCAAATGTTCCCCTTTATCTTACTATACTTATATCTCCATACTTATAACCTACATAGAGAAATGCCAGACCGCTGGTACTAATTAATTCTTTATTACAAAATCACATTATAATTTAACAACATACATGATTAAAAGAATCAGTGCAGGAGATAAAAACGCAACATCGCTGGAGGAGACATAGAGTGGACGGAGTCCCTATCCTTAAACATGATTAATCAAAAAATATATTTTTACATGCATGAAATCATACATTGTAGGAACCAGGACAATTACCCATACAGAGTCTCCTCCAGGATGGCGCCAACCCCAACGCGCGTTTCGGCGTACCTTCGTCTGGGGGTAGCGTCATCACTGGAGGGCATGGTTTAAATATAAATGTCAGCCAATCAACATACCAGTAATCATCGGTTCATGCATCACCGGACTGCGCCGGAATTAGTCTGATGGACTTCCTAGATGCCGGCATCTGAAGGAACACGTGACCACCCGGAAACATGTGATCCGCTTCTGGTCACGTGATCCGGATGACGTCACCTGAAAGCGCACAACAAAGTCGCAGCCCAGTGGCGTCATCCAACCTTACTACATAATTCGGATCCATCATATTAGCATATACGTGCATTTGAAAGGCAGAAGAGACATACATAAGCAATAGAGATATATTGAGGTACATATACAATGATTATCTTGATATAGATATACAGGAATATGTAAAAAGTTAATTATGGGCGCGGTACATCGACGATGTATTTATGATCTGGCAGGGAAGTACCAAGGAGTTGGAGGAATTTTTTATGGCATTAAACAAGAACGCCAAAAACATCAAATTAACGTACAAGTATAGTAAGGAATCTATTGAGTTTCTGGATGTGCAGCTAGAGAGAGGCACTGACGGACTTCCGACATTCTATTATAAAACATTTAAGACCCAACTCCTCCCGCATCTTCTTAATGTCTGCAATCATACACTCCAAGGCAACCCCCTATCAAGAGGTATGACCCCAGCACACTTGGCTCTGATTCTCAAAGAAGGAAAGGACCCTAAATTATGCTAAAATTATAGACCCATTTCCCTTTTAAATACTGACCTCAAACTTTTGGCCAAAATGCTAGCTAACCGCCTCGCAAACTTCCTTCCCTCCTTGATACATGGGGACCAGGTGGGCTTTGTCCGCAACAGAGAGGGCAAGGACAACACAACTAGGGTGATTAATGCACTATGCCATGCCAAACATACCTCATCTCCTCTCCTTCTACTCAGCACTGATGCTGAAAAAGCTTTCGACAGAATTAACTGGACTTACTTGAAGCAAGTGTTGTTGGGCTTTGGCCTACCTGGTCCCTATGTCCAAGCAGTCTTTGCTATGTATGAACAGGCCACAGCCCGAGTAATAGTCAATGGCGATCTTTCTACACCTTTCCACATCCATAACAGAACCCGTCAGGGCTGCCCCCTGTCCCCCCTCCTCTTTGTTCTAGCGATGGAACCCCTTTTAACTACACTTCGATCCGATAGTGATATCAAGGGCTTTCTTCTAGGAGGAAGGGAACATAAAATTGCAGCATTTGCTGATGATGTGATGATTATGACGACAAATCCCAAAACTTCCCTAATTAGCATACAAAACCATCTACAACAATATAGCTCCATCTCTAACTTTAAGATCAACGCAAGTAAATCCCTAATTCTCTGTTCAGGGTTGTCTGCCTAATTAAAATGCTCATTAATGAAAAATTCTCCTTTTAATTGGCCCTCCCCCACTATCACCTACCTAGGAGTTAAAATCAGCCCCCATATTCCAGACCTCTTCTCCCTTAACTACACTCCTCTTAAGACCTCCTTATTTAAAGCCAGCACGGAATACCTTGGGGTGTCTTCTTTCCAAAATGGGGTCACTTGTGGGGTAGTTATACTGCCCTGGCATTTTCCAGGGGCCCTAATGTGTGGTAATTAGGTAAATGACCTGTGAAATCCGAAAGGTGCTCTTTGGAATGTGGGCCCCTTTGCCCACCTAGGCTGCAAAGAAGTGTCACACATGTGGTATCGCCGTATTCAGGAGAAGTTGGGGAATGTGTTTTGAGGTGTCATTTTACATATACCCATGCTGGGTGAGAGAAATATCTTGGCAAAAGACAACTTTTCCCATTTTTTTATACAAAGTTGGCATTTGACCAAGATATTTATCTCACCCAGCATGGGTATATGTAAAATGACACCCAAAAACACATTCCCCAACTTCTCCTGAATACGGAGATACCACATGTGTGACACTTTTTTGCAGCCTAGGTGGGCAAAGGTGCCCAAATTCCTTTTAGGAGGGCATTTTTAGACATTTGGATACCAGACTTCTTCTCACGCTTTGGGGACCCTAAAATGCCAGGGCAGTATAAATACCCCACATGTGACCTCATTTTGGAAAGAAGACACCCCAAGGTATTCAATGAGGGGCATGGCGAGTTCATAGAAAAAAAAAAATTTTGGCACAAGTTAGCGGAAATTGATTTTTTTTTATTTTGTTCTCACAAAGTCTCCCTTTCCGCTAACTTGGGACAAAAATTTCAATCTTTCATGGACTCAATATGCCCCTCACGGAATACCTTGGGGTGTCTTCTTTCCAAAATGGGGTCACATGTGGGGTATTTATACTGCCCTGGCATTCTAGGGGCCCTAAAGCGTGAGAAGAAGTCTGGAATATAAATGTCTAAACATTTTTACGCATTTGGATTCCGTGAGGGGTATGGTGAGTTCATGTGAGATTTTATTTTTTGACACAAGTTAGTGGAATATGAGACTTTGTAAGAAAAAAATAATAATTTCCGCTAACTTGGGCCAAAAAAATGTCTGAATGCAGCCTTACAGGGGGGGGGGGATCAATGACAGGGGGGTGATCAATGACAGGGGGGTGATCAGGGAGTCTATATGGGGTGATCATTGATCACCCCCCTGTAAGGCTCCATTCAGATGTCCGTATGTGTTTTGCGGATCCGATCCATGTATCCGTGGATCCGTAAAAATCATGCGGACATCTGAATGGAGCTTTACAGGGGGGTGATCAATGACAGGGGGGTAATCAATGACAGGGGGGTGATCAGGGAGTCTATATGGGGTGATCACCACAGTCATTGATCACTCCCCTGTAAGGCTCCATTCAGACGTCCGTATGATTTTTACGGATCCGATCAGTCTATCAGTGGATCCGTAAAAATCATGCGGACATGTGAATGGAGCTTTACAGGGGGGTGATCAATGACAGGGGGGTAATCAATGACAGGGGGGTGATCAGGGAGTCTATATGGGGTGATCACCCCCCTGTCATTGATCACCCCCCTGTAAGGCTCCATTCAGATGTCCGTATGTGTTTTGCGGATCCGATCCATGTATCCGTGGATCCGTAAAAATCATGCGGACATCTGAATGGAGCTTTACAGGGGGGTGATCAATGACAGGGGGGTAATCAATGACAGGGGGGTGATCAGGGAGTCTATATGGGGTGATCACCACAGTCATTGATCACTCCCCTGTAAGGCTCCATTCAGACGTCCGTATGATTTTTACGGATCCGATCAGTCTATCAGTGGATCCTTAAAAATCATGCGGACATCTGAATGGAGCTTTACAGGGGGGTGATCAATGACAGGGGGGTAATCAATGACAGGGGGGTGATCAGGGAGTCTATATGGGGTGATCACCACAGTCATTGATCACTCCCCTGTAAGGCTCCATTCAGACGTCCGTATGATTTTTACGGATCCGATCAGTCTATCAGTGGATCCGTAAAAATCATGCGGACATCTGAATGGAGCTTTACAGGGGGGTGATCAATGACAGGGGGGTAATCAATGACAGGGGGGTGATCAGGGAGTCTATATGGGGTGATCAGGGGTGATCAAGGGTGATCAAGGGTAAATAAGGGGTTAATAAGTGACGGGGGGGGGGTGTAGTGTAGTGGTGTTTGGTGCTACATATTGCTGAGCTGCCTGTGTCCTCTGGTGGTCGATCCAAACAAAGGGGACCACCAGAGGACCAGGTAGCAGGTATATTAGACGCTGTTATCAAAACAGCGTCTAATATACCTGTTAGGGGTTAAAAAAATCACATCTCCAGCCTGCCAGCGAACGATCGCCGCTGGCAGGCTGGAGATCCACTCGCTTATCTTCCGATCCTGTGAACGCGCGCGCCTGTGTGCGCGCGTTCACAGGAAATATCGCGTCTCGCGAGAGGACGCACCGGCGTGTCCACCCAGAACAACTGGACCGCCGCAAAGACGCAATCCTGCGTACGGCGGTCCTGGGGTGGTTAAAATAATGATGGCCACTCGTTTTTCTTTACTTAGCTGCTTTTTTCTTGCCATAATACAAATTCTAACAGTCTATTCAGTAGGACTATCAGCTGTGTATCCACCTGACTTCTCAACGCCACTGATGGTCCCAACCCCATTTATAAGGCAAGAAATCCCACCTATTAAACCTGACAGGGCACACCTGTGAAGTGAAAACCATTTCAGGGGACTACCTCTTGAAGCTCATCGAGAGAATGGCAAGAGTGTGCAAAGCAATAATCAAAGCAAAAGGTGGCTACTTTGAAGAACCTAGAATATGACATATTTTCAGTTGTTTCACACTTGTTTGTTATGTATATAATTCCACATGTGTTAATCCATAGTTTTGATGCCTTCAGTGTGAATCTACAATTTTCATAGTCATGAAAATAAAGAAAACTCTTTGAATGAGAAGGTGTGTCCAAACTTTTGGTCTGTACTGTACATGGACGCAGTCATACACGCACTCTCCACATACATGGATGCAGTCATACACGCACTCTCCACATACATGGACGCAGTCATACACGCACTCTCCACATACATGGACGCAGTCATACACGCACTCTCCACATACATGGACGCAGTCATACACGCACTCTCCACGTACATGGACGCAGTCATACACGCACTCTCCACGTACATGGACGCAGTCATTCATGCACTCTCCACATACATGGACGCAGTCTCCACATACATGGAAGCAGTCATACACACACTCTCCACATACATGGACGCACTCTCCACATACATGTACGCAGTCATACACATACTCTCCACATACATGGACACACTCTCCATATACATGGACGCACTCTCCACATACATGTACGCAGTCATACACACATTCGTCACATATATGGACGCACCCTCCACATATATGGACATACTCTCCACATACATGGATGCACTCATACACACACACACCATATACATAGATGCACTCATATACACTGGACGCACTCATACATGAGCTCACCATATATATAGATGGACTCATACACATACTCTCCACATACATGGACGCACTCTTCACATACATGGACGCAGTCATACACACATTCGTCACATATATGGACGCGCTCTCCACATACATGGGTGCACTCATACACACACACCATATACATAGATGCACTCATATACACACCCGCCACATACATAGACGCACTCATACACACACACTCAACATATACATAGTTGCACTCATACTTGTGCTCACCATATACATAGATGCACTCATATACACACTCACCACATACATGGACACACTCATACATGTACTCATCATATACATAGTTGCACTCATATACACTGGACGCACTCATACATGCGCTCACCATATACATAGACGCACTCATACACACACTCTCCACATACATGGGCGCACTCATACACACACTCACCACATACATGGATGCATTCATGCACACAGTCACCACATACATGGACGCACACTACAATACACTTATATAGACACCCAGCTTTCCTGCTGTGCCTCTCCCCCATACTCTAATGCCTCTGCACTTGTGCCATGCAGGATAGCAGGGAAGCTGACATCTCATGATATAATTCACCCAGCTTTCCTACTGTACTGCAGGTCACATGTGCACAGTCTGGGAAAGCTGAATATAACCGCAGTTCCCCTGACACTCACATCACTGGTGCAGTTGTGGAAATCCAACTGATGTTCAGCATGCTGGGCATGGAAGGTTTAGGCTGCAGGAATCGCAGGAAGGAAAGGGGGTGGGGCTATTCTAGCTCGGCCCACATTGGGCCGTCCTGATGCTGGTCACTGTCCATCATCAGAACTGAGGAGGGGGAGATGCAATGTCACTGATGTCAGGTCAGTGACAGAATTGCAAGTGCAGGACTCTGGACCCAGTGCAGGAGAAGTCAGCTGCTCTGACAGGGGCCCGGGGTAACCAAGTACAGTGACTGCTCCCGGGCCCCTTCTGAGCTCGGGCCCTGAAGCAGCTGCTTCTTCTGCTTCCCTGATAGCTATGCCACTGGTCACATGTCCCTTTTCAGCCAATTGAAGCTCACAGATCCTCCAGTCTCGACATACACACAGTTTTACACCAGGTTTCCGTAACAACCCAGCCACTTTTCTTCACTGCTGTAGGTCACCTTTAAAGGGGCAGGGCACTGTGGATGACACTTATAAGGGTGCAGAATGCTGTGGAGGTCACAGTTCAGGGGACGATCCGCTACGGAGGTCAGTGTTAAGGGGCGGGGTGCTGTAGAGGTCACTGTTAACGGGGTGGGTTATTGTGGAAATCACTGTTAAGGAAACGGGTTACTTTGGAGGTCACTAATAAAAGGGTGGCTGCTGTAAATGTTACTGGTAAGGCAGCGGGGTACTGTGGAAGTCACTGTTAAAGGGGCGGGTGCTGTGGAGGTCACTTAATGCAGTGGGGTACTATGGAAGTCACTGTTAAAGGGGCCATTTTCCATTACTGTCAGGTCACTGTTAAGGGGACGTGGTTCTATGGATGTCTCATTTTAAGGAAGCAGGGTGCTGTGGAATTCTTATATTACGGGAAAGGGGTGCTGTGGAGGTCTGATATTATTCTGACTCAGACTGTTGTAATGGCTATTTATCCTTAGTGAGACCTCTTTGCCTGGCCTGTATGAGCAGATATAATCACTGCGGACAATCCTTATCAGATAGCTTGAACTCATCAACACCGAATTTATCCATGTAAGTTGCTTTATTCTGTAAACCAGATAACAGAGTACAGCAGAACAGATGGATTCTAGTATAGTGCGGTCAAAAGATGATGCTTTTGTAAGCTTACATGAGAAAACATGTGTACCTGTTGTGACAGAGTGTCTGGAGAAGTAGTGGACGGGGTCTATGTGTGCCCAAGATTCCTCACTTCTGTCATTTAAAAGCAACCAGGGAAATGTTCAGGAGAGGTCTCTGCAATTCGGGTCTGCATAAAACCTGTTTTTAGGGCCTGTGTTGCTGGAGTGGGGAGAGAAGGGTGGGCCCCACTCCATCTGGACAGTCCGGGTTTTGGGCTGTCAGGTAATTACTCCTCAGGTGTGCTAGCCTGATATAAGGCTGAGAATGCAGACACAGCTCTCTCAGCCTGGAAACAGGTTACCTGCATGGAGCCTGTGAGAGCACTTCAAGAGGTACGGACTTTGCTATTTTGTTTGGGTGCTTGGTATTAGGCCGGCACTTGGTCAGGGAGGTTTCATGCTGTATAGTTAGAGCCGGACAGGCTTAGGATTTTTGTTTGTTATATTTTATGTTCTGTACCTCAACTTGGCAATAAAACTGGCTGGGGTCAGTTAAACGAAGTTCCTGCCGTGTGGACTGTAACTGCTTTGGTGTGCCTGCTAAACTGTGCCTGTCTACCCAGGAGACGACAGCCCCGCTACCTAATCCCTTAGACTGTTGAATCTCTGGAGGAGAATTAATATACAGGAAGTGATGTACACAGAATAAGGGGTGGAGCAATACAATGAATGACATATGTCACAGATATAACAGAAAAACACATGCAATACCAAAAACGACCACTAGATGGGAGCATATGACCAAATATAGAATATATGAATAGTTCAACAAATTAAACTATATAGATTTAACTGCGTAGCAGCACACTCCCCGTCTGGCATTGAAAATGTCACTATTTAAAAAATAACGATAGTTACATAATAAACAGTGCAATTTGCTTGATGTCCGAGGACCTGAAAAAGATAAAAAGAACAGGCATATAATGCAACAACAAAAATGTAAGACTTCAAGTGTATAATTAAAGTTCAAACACTTCTTCCTGAAGTTTCAAGTAGGATTCAGCAGCCTAGGCAATAAGTTCATTCACCAAAGGGCAAGAACAGGACAAGTTCCGTGATAGGCCTGATGAAAGTCTTTACAGTCCCTTGTCTTGCAACTTTCACCTCCACCTTGCGTACCTTACCATCATCACTAGGAATGCTCTTCACAATAAGTCCCATAAGCCACTCAAATCTTTCGGCTTGCTGGTCCTTGAGCAGAACGAGATCTCAAACTTTTATGTTAGGGTACTGTTGTCGCCATTTCCTACGTCCTTGCAGAGTGTAAAGATACTCCATCTTCCAACGATTCCAGAAGCGGTTGGCAAGGTTCTGTACTCTCTTCTATTGATCAAAGCACAGAGTTCCGTCTTTAAAGTTACCAGGTGGAACAGAAATGGACCCAAGCTTCTGGGTAAGCAGGGTAGCTGGGGCAAGGATAGTTGGGGTTTCTGGATCTTTGTCAGGTTCTAGAAGACCGAAGACGTCAGCTGTGGTCTCTTCTATGTGATCCAGCAGGAATTCAGGACCTGTTAACCGGGAAGAATTTGCGAATACACTCGCAGTCATTGGCTTAGTAGCATGATCTGCAGGATTAATTTCAGATGGGACGTAATGCCATTGTTCAGGTTTAGATGATTTCCTGATTATTTCTACACGGTTGCTGATGTAGACATAGAAGCGTTTAGTCTGGTTGTATATGTAGCCCAGAACAACCTTACTGTCTGTGTAGAATTTGGTGTCATCTATCTGAATGTCTAGCTTGCGTAATATGAAATCTGCAATTTTTACAGCTAGCACAGTCCCACAAAGTTCAAGCCTAGGAATTGTGTGCTCAGGCTTAGGTGCTAACTTAGCTTTCCCAAACAGAAACCCTATATGGCTTTGATAACCTTGAGGTAGGCATTAGTGATGAGCAGGAGGTGTCATATTCGATTTCGACGAAATTCGCAAATATTCGCTTGAATATTCGTCTCATATTCGTCGAAATCGAATATTCGTCATTATTCTAGTTATCGCGATTAATATGCGATTTAACTAATCGCGTATTGCGATTTTAACTTAAGGTAACTGTCCTATTGGTTTGATATCTAGAATTAGCGAAGATGACGAATATGACGAATGTATTCGTCATATTCCTCAAAATGAAGATAACAAAGTATTCTCCATCTTCGTTTTAGCTCCATATTCGTCAACTTCGCTAATTCTAGCAATCAAATAGGAAAGTTGACTATAGAGACAGCTAAGTTTAATTCGCTATGCGATAATATTACTTAGCTTTTTTTTTATAAATAAAATAATTATAATACTTGATCATTATTATAATTATTCTATTTATTTAAAAAAAAGCAGAGTAATATTATTGCATAGCAAATTAAACTTAGCTGTCTCTATAGCCAACTTTCCTATTTGATTGCTAGAATTAGCGAAGTTGATGAATATGGAGTTAAAACGAAGATGGAGAATACTTTGTTATCTTTGTTTTGAGGAATATGACAAATACATTCGTCATATTCGTCATCTTCGCTAATTCTACCAAGCCAACCATAGTAAACCAGGTCTAAGTTGAAATCGCAATGCGATTACTTTAAGTTATATTAATCGAATTGCGATTTCAACTTAGAGCTGTTTCTAATGGGTCAGCATGCTAGAATTAACAAAGTTAAAGTTGAAATCGCAATTTGATTAATATAACTTGAAGTAATCGCATTGTGATTTCAACTTAATTCTCACATCCGACAGTACATTCTAGTATGGAGGCGTTCCCATGGTGATGGGGACACTTCATGAGCACGGAAGTCGGCAGAAGCGGCAACGGGCACTGACTGGAGCAGCCAGGAAGCCAGGAATCCTCAGGACAGGTAAGAACTACTTTTGGGAAGTGGGAAAGAAAAAAATCTAACAATAAAAAAAATATATATATACGAATATTCGAAATAGCGAATTTATAGTGCTATATTTGAAATATTTGCGAATTAGCGAAGTGCCGATATTCGCCCAAAAAATTCGCTATTCAAATATTTGCGCTCAACACTAGTAGGCAACAGCCGCAATGGCCTCAGTAGATGCGTCTGAGAAGATGTGAAGATATTTTCTCCGGCTCGTAGCAAGGGAAGCTGAGGTGTAGCAGTGTGGTACATGGATTCCATCTAAGGTGTGTAGAGATTGCTTCCAGGACTCCTACTTTGAAAGCTTGTCAGATGGCAGTGGAGCATCCCAAGCTTTAATAGACTCTGAGAGCTGTCTAAGTAAGGCTTTACCTTGTATGGTGATAGGAGCCACAAATCCCATTGGATCGTATAGGCTGTTTACCACTGACAGAACACCACGCTTGGTAAATGGCTTGTCTGTAGAGCTGACTTGAAAGCTGAAAGTGTCCTTTAATAAGTCCCACCATAGGCCCAGACTTCTCTGTATAGGTGGCATGTCCATTCCCAGATTTAAGTCCTTAAACCCTGTGGCATGATCGCCAGGTTGAAAGGCTTTCATACCAGCAACACTATTTGAGGCAATTTTGTGTAGTCTGAGGTTAGTCTCAGAAAGAATACCTTGTGTCCTTTGGAGCCGATGTATGGCTTCTTCGTCTGTAGGTAAAGTCTTAAAGGGAACCTGTCACCGGGATTTTGTGTATAGAGCTGAGGACATGGGTTGCTAGATGGCCGCTAGCACATCCAAAATACCCAGTCCCCATAGCTCTGTGTGCTTTTATTGTGTAAAAAAAAAAAAAAAGATTTGATACATATGCAGATGATTCAGGGACAGGACTCCGAAGAAAGGCAGATACCAGCACTCATCGTGTCTTTGAAGTGGTGGAGCTGGTTTGGCGTGATCATTGTCAAAGATCCTTTTCATAAAGGCGATGAAATGGTTCTTCATTGCAGGCCTGTTCCTTAGTGTTTGTTGAAGTGAGTTGAATCTGGATAAAGCCTGTTCATGATTAGTTGGGAGTTTGGCCCTTGTAGCACAATGAGGTAATGGTGCAACCCAGCTGTTAGATTAATCCTGAAAGAATTCCTTATCCATTATTTTGATGAATTCTCTGTCTTCAACTGACAAGGCTATTTTGTTGTCCTTACTTCTAGTAAAAAACACCGTGGTACCTAGGTTGTCATCACAAAGGACAGGAGTAACATCAGGTACTTGGATGATGTCAAGAAGCTTCTCCTTTACTTCATAATGGTGAGGGCACTGTTTGAAGTGGGATACACGTCCATTTCCCAACACGTAAGAATTGAAGGAGTGGATCTCAGATGGAGTACACATCCTGTCCAAGCATACATCGCCTACTATTACCTAGCCTAGGTCAAGTCTTTGTGCATAAGGGGCGTTGTCAGGCCCATTGCACTGATCGCATACTTTATGTACTCTGAGAATGTCCCTTCCTAACAGGACTAAGATTTCAGAATTCTTGTAGTGATGAGCGGCAGTGGTCATATTCGAATTCGCGATATTTCGCGAATATTTTGTAGAATATTCGTTGAAAATTCGCAAATTCGAAAATTCGCGATTTTTTTTTTTACAAAAAAAATCGGAAAGGTAATGATTTTGTAATATGCGAATTTTCGGAATTCGAATTTTCGGATTCGAATTTTTTATTGCGAATTTTTCAACTTACAACTATTAGACAAAGAAGATTATATCACTATATTAGCTAAATTGCTCTATTCGATTTTTTTCGAATATTCTCTATATTGCTATAACTTCGTTTTTTCGAATATTCGTAATATTCTAAAACAAGAATATATAGCAATATAGCGAATATTAAAAAAAAACTAATATAGAGCAAAATTCGCAAACACTACTACTCCTAAAGTCAAGTATATTGCAGCCTTCTTATTGGCCCACAAGCTAGAAGCAGTGAAAAAAATAAAAAATCGAAAAAAAAAATCGAAAAAAAAAAAAAATGAAAAAATTTTGAATATTCGAAATTTAGAATATATAAAACTACATTCGAAATTTTCACGAATTTTCGAAGTACCTATATTCTCGATAAAAATTCGAAATTCGAATATTCGTGATCAACACTAAATTCTTGTCCATTGCAGGAATCTCATCTACAAGCTACCTTAAATGAGGCTGTTGATGCGCAGCATCTAGAGTGGGAATCTCTTCCCTTTCGTCTGTTATCTGGTCGCACTCGACTAACGTTGGTAGGGGTATGCCCTCTTCCTCGTTGATATGAGAGACCATGAATCCATCAACCCATCTGCCAAAGGTCTCTACAGGACCAGAACAGGTTCTGATAGCATATGGTGTTGCGTGACCCTCTATGCCAAAGATCTCAAAGAATTTAGGCTTAAAGGGAACCTGTCACTGGGATTTTGGGTATAGAGCTGAGGACATGGGTTGCTAGATTGCCGCTAGCACATCCGCAATACCCAGTCCCCATAGCTCTGTGTGCTTTTATTGTGTAAAAAAAAAACGATTTGATACATATGCAAATTAACCTGAGATGAGTCCTGTCCTGAAGAAGAGTCAGGGACAGGACTCATCTCAGGTTAATTTGAATATGTATCAAATCGTTTTTTTTTTACACAATAAAAGCACACAGAGTTATAGGGACTGGGTATTGCAGATGTGCTAGCGGCCATCTAGCAACCCATGTCCTCAGCTCTATACACAAAATCCCAGTGACAGGTTCCCTTTAACCAGGGATCTGTTGCTCTGCTCATCTATTATGGAATACATCCTAGCAGCTTTCTCAGGATGATCCCTTGGGTATATCTTGACTAGGCATATCTTGGCACAGCATTTGTGGTCCTTGCCTTCTCCACAGACTTCTGTACATGCAGAAGAGACATTATCTTTGGTTGGAGCATGACCTTGTTGCTCCCCGCCATTAATTGAGACGGGTGTGGAGGTAGGAAGCTGCTGTGGGTTGTCTGGAAGTGGAGTAGGATGCATGGCTGTAATGTGTCTGTCGCTACTGCATTCATTGCACTTGATGACAACTTTACATTCTTTAGCAAAATAGCTATAAGAAGCACAGCACTTGTAGCATATGCCAGGTTTCTGGAGAATCTCCCTGCGCTCTTCTAAAGTTTTTGCCCTTAACCCACAACATTTCTTAAGAGGGTGAGGCTTCTTGTGAATAGGACACTGACGATTAGGGTCTTTATCTCTTTCATCCACAACGCCCTGATCAGTAGATGAGGTTGTGGAGGGTGAGATGTCTGTCCTTTTAACAGATATAGCTCTATTTATGTCTCTACGTTTAGCTGTTGTATTATCATACCTTGATGATGGTGAGGATGAAGCAGGCAGGTTGGGTTCACTAAAGCTGAAGCTGGGATCGTTTCTCATCCAGGCTTGATCACTGATGAACCTGCAGAAGTATGAAAATGGAGGAAAGGATACATTATAGTCTATTTTGTATCTTGAGCCCTGTTGAGCCCATTTCTCTTGTAGGCCGTCAGGCAGTTTAGACACTACTGGGTTGACACCATGAGCAGTGTCCAGGAAGCTTAGTCCAGGTAGACGTGGGTCAGCCTTTGCCAACTCTAGCTTCATGAGGAGGTTACTTAGATCTTGAAGCTTGCGGTAGTCTTTGTTCCCTATTTTTGGGAAGTTTTGCAATCTCTTGAATAGAGTGCTTTCTATGGCTTCAGAGCTACCATAGGCTTGCTCAAGTCTTGCCCATGCAGCAACAAGACCTGCATCTGGGTGATCAACATGTACTGTTCTGAGTCTTTTAACACGACCTGCAGATTCTGGTCCCAGTCACTTTATGAGCAATTCAAGTTTTTCCTTAGCAGTAAGGTTGAGATCAGCAATAGTAGCTTTGAAGGTTGATCTCCAGGCCCTGTAGCTCTCTGGACAGTCATCAAACCTTGAGAGGCTGGTGTTAATGAGCTCACGGCGTACCATATATCTGGCAAAGTCATTCATGTCTGGTCTCTCACTCCTTGGTGTCAATGCAACTTGTGGAACCCCTTGGGTGTGAAAGTTCTCTGGTGATGTAGGGTGAGGTTTACCAGGGTAAAATGATGTTGCATGAGCGTTTAACTGTGGTGTAGCCTCTGGCTTTGGTTTGAGCTGCAGATTATCACTGGAAGTCACATTGTTGTTGACATGAGTTGATCCGGTTTGCTGCATAGATGTACTTTCGTTGTAGACTTGAAGAGGCTCAGGCATATAGAGCTGAGAGGTCTCTATGTTGGGAGTCAGAACAGTGTCATTAGTAGGAGGTACAGGAGATGACTTTGTATCTTTGCAGATGTTATGCTTTAGAACGTATTCACTGGCGCGTTCAGCAGGATCTTCCAGTTCACCTGGGATAAGGCAGTCTGAATTAGTACTTTGTCCCATTGCTTGTTCAAGGACTTTCAACCTTGCTAGGGAGGCTGCTTCCTCCCCTTCAATTTGCAGAATCTTTATTTGTGAATCTGCCTCTGCTTGGAGAGCTTTGCTTTGAGCTTCCATCTTGGCTTGATGAACTGCCCTTTGAGCTTCCATCTCTGCTTGCTGAGCTGCCATTTGAGCTTCCATCTCTGCTTGCCATGGCAAAATTTTATTTACTTCCCAAAATTCACAAGTCCCTGGTTAACCCCCCGGGTAGACCTATTATCTCGGGTATAGGTTCACTGACTACAAACCTTTCCGAATATATTGACGGTATATTACAAAACTATGTTATCCAGTTACCATCATATTTGAAGGACACATCTCATCTACTACACACTTTGGAGATGGTGAAGTGGGAAGACAAATACCAGTGGGTCACTCTAGATGTTGCTGCTTTATACAGCAATATCACACACTCCTTAGGCCTTGAAGCTATTAGAGCAACCCTCAGCTCTGACCCCAAAATGCCACCATCACAATGTCAGTTCCTAGTTAAATCTATCAATTTCATCTTACAACACAATTATTTCTCCTTTATGGACAAAATTTATCTCCAGCAAAAGGGTACCGCGATGGGGACGAAATTTGCCCCATCGTATGCTAACCTTTTTATGGGTCACTTTGAGGATAAGATGGGACTTCTCTCACATCCCAATATTCGACTATACAAACGGTATATAGATGACATTATCTTCATCTGGGATGGTGATGCAGGAGATCTATGCACTTTCGTGGAAACACTAAATAAAAACAGCTGGAATCTCTCATTATCTTTTGAGTACAGCCAGAGAGAAATAGCCTTCTTGGACCTCCACTTGAGTGCAAAGGATAACTGCATCACGACCAGAACACACTTTAAGCAGGTCGACACTAACAGCTATCTCGACTATAAGAGCTGTCATCATTACCGTTGGAAAAATAATATTCCATACGGTCAAATGCGTAGAATACAGAGGAACTGTTCCGATAAAAAAACACTACAGGGACAACTAGAGACGATAGGGAAGAGATTTCTGGAAAAAGGCTACCCAAAAGGCCTAATTGCAGATTCAAAAAGACGGACCCTTGAGACCAGAAAAGAGCCTGTCCCCACAACCAATGTAGATGGAGGAAAGAAATCCACACAATTTCCTTTGAATTTCATCACTCGATACAATTCACAACACCTTGCCATCAAAAACACCTTCACGAAACATTGGCCGATCTTGTTAAAAGATCCGATTATTGGCAAAAGTATCCCTCAGGCCCCTATATTGACATTTCGGAGAGCCAGAACATTGAAAGAAATTTTGGCCCCCTCATGTCCTAAAATTGGTGACACAGACAAACTAACAACAATGGAGAGGTTTTTGGGAAACACTACCCACCCTAGCAAGGTAGGGTCTTTTAGATGTGGGAAGGCTCGGTGCAAATGTTGCGCTATGATTTCTCATAACACCAAAGTGTTATCCCTTGCCAAGTTGGAGGGTACAATCTCCTTGCGGCAAGAGATGAACTGTGGCACATCTTTCGTTGTATATTTATTGTACTGCTCTTGTGATATATACTATGTGGGTCGCACCACACAATCTTTACGCGAACGGATGAACGAACATCGTTCGAATATCCATCGCAAAGTGGTCACCCACAGTGTTTCCCGGCATTTTTCTATCTATCACGACGGGGACTCTAGTTCACTCCGTGTCACGCCTTTGGAGTGGGTACCCCACTCATACCAAACCCTCTGCCGCAAGGAGATGTTTTGGATTTTCAAATTAAATACCCTGACCCCTTTCGGGTTGAATGAATCTCTAGAACATTCCAATTATTAAAATTCCACTATCGAAATTGCGTGTTACTCGGATAACTAAAATACCAAAAACCAAAATACCAATAATAAAAATAGTTATGGATCCACTATATTCCTGTGATTTTTTGCATCGATACACTGTGTCCGTTACTCAGACCTACTGCCTTAAGTAGGTATGATACCCAAATACCCAATGCAGAGCGCCACCCTTTAGTAAAGAAATGATAATGTGACCCGACTTTTATTCACTTATTTGTACATGTTATTGAGTTTACCAATTTTATACGTACTAATTAATTAATTCTTTATTCATTATCCATTAATATGTTATTAAGTTTACTAATTTTATACTTACTAATTAATTCTTTATCCATTATCCATTAATATCTTATTTTTTCCATTTTATCAATTCTTTTATATATTTCATCAGTGTTTCATTTACTATTTATTAATTAATTGTTCATTACCAGTACTATTATTATTATTATTTCCACTTATATATTTTATTTTATATGTGTATATATATACACTTATATGTATATTTTTATAGAAAGAGTTTTTTATACCTACTTTTATATATATATGCATGTTTCCATGCCCATTGTATACCATATTATTATATCTGTGCATTACTGGCATTTTTATATGCCACTTTCTTCCTTTTGCATCAATTGCTAAACATCATGGGTCTTTTTTGACCCGCACTGTGCGTTCTGCCGGAGCCTTGATGTCACGGACCGGAAACCCTGGCTCCTGTCTCTGTTGGAGCGCATTAGGTGCGTTCCACAGAGCGGAAGTCGGGTACACTTCCGGTCCGGAGCTTCCTGTCCCGACGCAACAATTCACAGGACTTTTGAATATTCCGGCAAGTAATCCCCACGGTTAGATAGAGGAACTTGTAGTATTTGTAGATATTGCCACCGGACCCCTGTCTCTGGTCCCTGGTGGAGCGCATCTCTTTGCGGTCCACGGAGCGGAAGTGAGGGGCATTTCCGGTCCGATATATCTGAGTTGCTAGACATAGTTCTTTCATACAAAGGGCAACTCTGGATATATCTAGCTCGTTTTGTATTACACACTACATTACTTGATGTTTTACCACTATTATTCAAGATGCTTTATTTGTATATGGTACGCATATGCGTTTCAAATACCGGAAGTGGCGTCATACCACTTCTGGTCTTTCGAAAAACGCGCCCTTTTCATGGTTATCAAGGTATAAATTCTTTTACTTTATTGTCATTTGGTTATGTAATGCTCCTGAGGAAGGGGAATTGTTGTCCCCGAAACGCGTCGAGCCACATATGCATATTAAAGGTGATTGATCAGAAGCACTGGATTTTTGCTGCCTTCCATCACTACGATTCTACATGCGATCCTGGCCGGGGGGGTTTAAGTCACAGGTGTATTATGCTTATCCTGATGACTACCCCCCAGTGAAGTGAGTTTTATTAATTTTTTTTATTTTTATTTATTTATTCATTTATTCATTTGTGTGTAACTGCCGTAAGGGGCACTCCACATTGTTTACACAAATTTTACTATACTATTTATATTATTTTTACTATGCTTACATGGTTTTAGTCGGTCCCTTCTCTACTAGCCTTGTGTATCCAGGTTCTTCTATCCGGAGTACCCATTATCCCTACTCCACGCTAACGCTTTATGATATATTTTGTGCAACATAGTAGTTATCACTGCAATTGGTGCCTTCTACTCCTATTCCATTTTTTATTTTTCAACTGTTCTTTGACACAGGGTTTGGCGCTCGTTTTCCCTCATTTTGTCTTTGGGGTCTATACTGCAAGTGTTTGACTTTGTCCAACACGGTAGATATATCACCCTGCACACGCATATACTATCTTGTTAAGTGTCTGTAATCACAAACACTTTCTGGAGCTGCCTTCCCCTCCCTCTCCCTCCTATTCTCTTTCTTCTTATTTCCACCACCCCTGTCGGCGCCCGGATTTTTCATTCCTTCGGGATACTCCCTGATCCCTAAGGGTCTGAATTAACTTCCCCTTTTTTTTTTCTCTCTTTTTTTTTTTTTTTCTCTGTTCTTTATTCTGCTTGCTGAGCTGCCATTTGAGCTTCCATCTCTGCTTACTTTCTTGTAAAGGAGCTTAGCGACATTTTTGATTTGGCATCAGCGCGGGCCTCTATTAACTTGTCGCTTAATGTTGATCTTCTGGAACGAGAGGATCTGGAAGAAAGTGCAGTGCACTTGGTTGTGGTGGATCTGTGAGATCTGGTCTTCTGCAGTTGAGTAATGTGGAGTTCTGCCTTAAACTTAGCATTTTTCACTGTGAGATCCCTTTGTTGGTTCAGTGCATCAGTCCTGGTCAGTTCTGCTGAAAAATCCACTATATTAGAGTCCAGCAAGAAGGCTGAGTATTTTGCAGACAGCCGCTGCTAGCGTACATACACAGCAAATAGGTGATTTATAGAGTCTCTTATTTCAGCTGGTTGATCATTAGAGTGTGACAAAACTGACATGCAGTGTGAGGTTCTGTCCCAGAGGTCTGACAGATTACTGGAGAACTCATCTCTAGTGGCTTGATAGTTTTCTCTGAGTTTCTGTGTTGGTTTTATTGTACGTTTGGGTCTTACACTCTGTTCGGTAATATCTGCAGAATCTGCGCCCTGTACGCCTGCCGGTTCAGATGCATGATGTATCTGCGTTGGTTCAGCCATAAAAGAGTGTTCAGAGCCTTGTCTAGACATTTTTTACGGTTTTGCCAAAAAATTGTACTGTCTCTTTAGGAAAACGAACAACAGCTTAGACAGGTGAGGTAACACAGTGCAATGTAGAGAAACAGTTTTCAACATTCACTTCAAGTGCAGTAAGCTTGTGTGACCATGTGCTTTCACAAGATGGCGGATGGCACTGAGCTTGATTGCAGACTAGGCACACACATATACACAGCAGGCTGTAGGAATTCTATGCATCTTTTGACTATTCTGACTCAGATTGTTGTAATGGCTATTTATCCTTAGTGAGACCTCTTTGCCTGGCCTGTATGAGCAGATATAATCACTGCGGACAATCCTTATCAGATAGCTTGAACTCACCAACACCGAGTTTATCCGTGTAAGTTGCTTTATTCTGTAAGCCGGATAACAGAGTACAGCAGAACAGATGGATTCCGGTATTGTGCGGTCACAAAATGTTGCTTTTGTAAGCTTACATGAGAATACATGAGAATACATGTGTACCTGTGCAGATCCCTGGAGCAGAATGAAGTAATAGGAAGTGAGGTACACAGAAAAAGGGGTGGAGCAATGGAATGAATGACATATATCACAGATATAACAGAAAAACAAATGCAATACCAAAAACAACCACTAGATGGGAGCTTATGACCAAATATAGAATATATGAATGGTTCAACAAATTAAACTATATAGATTCAACCCCTTTAGGACACAGCCTTATTTCACCTTAAGGACCAGGCCATTTTTTGCAAATCTGACCAGTGTCACTTTATGTGATGATAACTTTAAAACGCTTTGACTTATAAAGGCCATTCTGAGATTGTTTTTTCGTCACATATTGTACTTCATGACACTGGTAAAATGAAGTAAAAAAAAAAT
This sequence comes from Bufo bufo, assembly GCF_905171765.1. Classification (NCBI taxonomy): domain Eukaryota; kingdom Metazoa; phylum Chordata; class Amphibia; order Anura; family Bufonidae; genus Bufo; species Bufo bufo. Next base: position 820,650,223 of record NC_053390.1, on the reverse strand, counting down.
CATTTTTATTTATAAAAAAAATACCAAATTTAGCAAAAATTTTTTAAAAATTGCAAATTTCCAAGTTAAAATTTCTCCATTTCTATAATACATAGTAAAACCTCCAAAAATAGTTATTACTTTACATTCCCCATACTTCATGTTTGGATCATTTTGGGATGTTTTATTTTTTGGGGATGTTACAAGGCTTAGAAGTTTAGAAGTAAATCTTGAAATTTTTCAGAAATTTTCAAAAACCCAATTTTTCGGGACCAGTTCAGGTCTGAAGTCACTTTGCGAGGCTTACATAATAGAAACAACCCAAAAATGACCCCATTCTAGAAACTACATCCCTCAAGGTATTCAAAACTGATTTTCCAAACGTCGTTAACCCTTTAGGTGTTCCACAACAATTAATGGAATATAGAGATACAATTTCAAAATTTCACTTTTTTGGCAGAGTTTCCATTTTTATAATTTTTTTAAAGTTACAAAGCAAGGGTTAACAGCCAAACCAAACTCAATATTTATGGCTCTGATTCTGTAGTTTACAGAGACACCCCATATGTGGTCGTAAACCGCTGTATGGGCACACGGCAGGGCGCAGAAGGAAAGGAATGCCATACGTTTTTTGGAAGGCAGGTTTTGCTGGACTGTTTTTTTTTACACCATGTCCCATTTGAAGCCCCCCTGATGCACCCCTAGAGTAGAAACTCCATATAAGTGACCCCATCGGGTCCCCCCTACAGCCCCATGGGGACCCAATGGCACCGCCGCCCACCGCCACCGCAATTGGTAAAAGCTGCAAACCGCAGATCTGAATTAACCTGCGGTTTGCGGCGATCGCTGACATGGGGGGGGGTCACAGGACCCCCCCGCGCATTTAGCCGAGGTGCCTGCTCAATGATTTGAGCAGGCACCGGATTCCGATCACCGCCCGCCGCGTGGCGGTGATCAGAAATACACGGGGCGTACCAGGATATCAGGGCGTACCAGTACGCCCTGTGTCCTGAAGAGGTTAACTGCGTAGCAGCACAGATATTAAGGGGGCATGGTGCAGTGCGGGAGTCACTGTTAAAGGGCAGTTGCCCTGTGCAGGTCAACGTTCAGCGGGAAGGCCGCTGTGCATGGCACGGTGGGGGTCACTGTTAAAGGTGTGGGCCACTGTGAAGGTCACTATTAAGATGGTGGGATGCTGTGGAGCTCACTGTTAAGGGGGCATGCCGCTGTAGAGGGGTCACTGTTAAGGGGGTGGGCAGCTGTGGAGATCAATGTCAAGGGGACATGGACCTGTGGTGGTCACTGTTAAGGGGTAGATCGCTGTGGAGGATCACTGTAAAGGGTAAGGGCCACTGTGTAAGTTAGTGTTAAGGGGGCGGCGTGCTGTGGAAGTGACCGTTAAGGGGTGGGAATTGTGGAAGTCACAAATAAGGTGGCGGTATACTGTGGATGTCAATGTCATGGGGCATGGTGCTGTAGAGGTCACTGTTAAGGGGTGGGTGCTGTGAAGGTCACTGTTAAGGAGGTGAATCACTGTGCAGTTCACTTTTAAGGGGTGGGGCCTCTGTAGAGGTTACTTTTAAGGGGGTAGGGCATTGTGGGGTGACTTATAAGGTAGAGGCCACTGTGGAGGTCACTTTTAAGGGGTGGCTACTGTGTAGGTCAGTGTAAAGAGATCAGAGAACCGTGGAGGCCACATTTAAGGAGGTGGGGTTCTGTGGAGGTCATTGTTAAGGGGTTGTACCTCTGTGGAGCTCTCGGATAAGGAGGCAGGCTGCTGTGAAAGTCAAAGTTAAGGGGGTGGGCCTCTGTGGAGGTCAATGTTAAGGGGCATGGTGCTGTTTGAGGGTCAGTGTTAAGGGGATGGGCTGCTGTAGAGAACACCGTTATGGGGGCAGGGGCTGTAAAGGTCACAGTTAATGCTGTGGGGAACTGTAAATATCACTGTTAAAGGGGTGGACTGCTGTGGAGGTCACTATTAAGGGGAGGTGCTGTAGAGGGCAGTGTTATGGGGAACACTGCAGATATTGTCTAATCTCCCACACAAATATTACAAGAAATAGTTGAAATATACCCATGCAAAGCCAGGTCATCCTGCTAGTATACGATATTGCATATCTAATGACATAGACCATGTTTGTTACAATAGAAATCCATTTGTGCAGTAAGTGCCGATCACCGCTGTCATAGTATTCCCATCACCAGTAGCTGGACACAATTGAATGAATCTGACTGTGGTGAAGCATCTCAAAGACCTACTGGCTGTAGGAGGAAGAGATATGGAAGTGTTCGCTGTGTGGCTGCATACAGGTTACCTTCTTCTACACTGCACTGGAGCAAAGAGTTGGCACTGGTTAGTTACTTCTCGTGATCCAGTGTTCCCAGGAGCTGACACACAGTCCAGGGCGTTGACTCCTTTTAAAAGGGTTGTGCACTGGGTTTATATTGATGACCAATTCTTAGGATTGGGGAAGTCCAACTCTGTGCGCCCCCGCCGATCGGCTGCTTGAAGTGGAGGTGGTTCCTCTTCAAGATTACACTGCGCCTTGTTTCGCTTATCTTGGCGGTGCAGTTTTATTACAAGTACATTCAAGTGAAAGGAACGAGGACTTGTAAATACACAGTGAGATGATGGGCAGTGTAATCTTGAAGATAAATCAGCTCTCACACAAGCTCCACTTCCTCTTCCAACAGCTAATTAGTGGGGTGCCGGGAGTCCGATCCGCATAGATCAGATACTGATAATGATGTTGCACACCCTCTTTAAGGCCAAGCGGCACTAAGCTTACTTCTTTAAAAGGATCTTGGCACATTGTTGGGGAAAAATACCGCCTCTCTTCTTAGGCTTGTTGTCATGGCAGCTGGTCAAAAATGCAGCCATTGCATCTGCAGGGCCTTCTCACCTCACTGTAGCCACCCTATTTGCAGCCATTTCCACGATGGACTCCCTCAGCTCCCGTGCTCGTTGGGATATCACTGAATGAATGCAATCACAGTGACTGCTGCATGTCCCTGTCCAGGAATGTGCTTCAGGCCTGGTCTGCCGCCTATTCCACTAGATCTGGTCTGCATCCCTTCTTGTGTGGGACCTAATCTTCTTCTGGTATTATTGAGCCACATGTGAGGGAGACTGATAGATAGAGATGAGGGAATCAAAGTTGACGAAGTGAAATTCTATTGTTCCCCAAAGTCGAATTTCCCCGCGATTCATGGTAACAAATCATATTTTTTCTAAAATGGCTGCTGCACATGTTAGAAAGAGGAAGAGGTAAACAGCCTCGGGAACGAGGGAGCACCCATAATGCCATGCAGCCAGCCAATCAGCAGAAAGCCAGCCCCTGTGATGTCACAGCCCTATAAATAGACTCAGCCTGCCCGGTCTCCGACATTTTCCAGTGAACTTGGTGCAGGGAGAGACGTTACAGGCACAAGGGACAGTAATTAGGGAAGACTTTATTCAGCAAATATTACTAATGAGCAGTAATGTTTTGTCCCAGGCCCCGAATGTCCTGCCTGCCAGACAGATACAACTATATGGCCGTCCTCAGGACGGCAATACAATTGAATCTAATTCCCTGCAAGAGCTGAAGGACCTGTGATGACATCACAGTCCATGTGATCAGTTCTAAATGCAGTAGCTGAAAAGGACCTGCGATAATGTCACCATCATGTGACCAGTGCAGGAGAGGACGGCTTAGCAGTGAAGAGAAGTCCTGGGAAGCAGCTGTGGTAATGTCTGCTACCTGAGGAGAGGTAAGTGAAGGGAGAGGAAGAGCAATGCTGGGAGTTGTGGTTATTTAACTGGTACTGTATGTTAGGGCTGAAGGGAGGAAAGTTATTTACATGGGACAGTGGGGTGGACTGATGTTCTTTACAAGTGACTGAATGTTGAGGGGGTGATGTTATTTACATGGGAATGCATGTTGGAGATGGCTGGGGCAGGGTGATGTTATTGACATGGGACTGTATGTTGGAGGTGGCTGGAAAGGGGGTGATGTTATTGACATGGGACTGTATGTAGGAGGTGGCTGGGAAGGGGGTGATGTTATTTACATGAGACTGCATGTTGGAGGTGGCTGGGAAGGGGGTGATGTTATTTACATGGGACTGTATGTTGAAGGTGTCTGGGGGACGGAGCATTGTTATTTACACTGGACTGAAAATTGAGAGGGTGATGTTATTTACATGGGACTGTATGTTGAAGGCAGCTGGGGAGGGGGTGATGTTATTTACATGGGACTGTATGTTGAAGGCGGCTAAGGGGGTGATGTTCTTTACATTTAACTGTATGTTGAAGGCGGCTGGGGAGGGGGTGATGTTATTTATGTGGGACTATATATTGAAGGGGGCAGGAGAGATGGTGTGATGTTATTTACATGGGACTGTATTTTCGAGGGGGCTGTAGATAGATAGGGATTTTATTTACATGGGACTGTATATTGGAGGGGGCTAGAGAGATGGTGTGATGGTATTTACCTGGGACTCTACGGCAGAGGGAGGAAAATAGTGTTATTTACATAGGACTGTATGGCGGAGGGGCTGAAGAATTATAATTCCTAAGGACACTAAATGGAGGAATATAACTACAGGGAGCACTGCAGGGGAGAGCATTATAAATACTGGGGGCACTTCAGGGCGAGAATTATAACAGTAGGGGGTGATATAGATACTGGGGGCACTGTAGGGGCATTATAACAGTAGGGGGTGATATATACACTGGGGCACTTCAGGATGAGCATTATACCAGTATGGGGCATTATAAATACTGGGACCACTATAGGGGAATTATAAATACTGGGGGCACTTCAGGGAGAGAATTATAACAGTAGGGGTGATATAAATACTGGGGGCAATGTGGTGGCATTATAACAGTAGAGGGCGATATAAATATTGGGGGCACTGTAGGTGCATTATAACAGTAGAAGGCAGTATAAATACTGGGGGCACTGTAGAGGCATATTAAATCCAGGGGCCATTAGGTGTTCTTATTACTACTGGGGGCTGTATAGGTGTGACTTATAGATCCACCTTATATCTACTAAGAGCACTATGGGGGACCTTATTACTAAGGAGGGGTCTGTAGATAGCTTTATTACCACTGGGGGAACAATAGGGGGTCCTTATTTCTACTGGGGGCTCTGTGAGGGCATTATTAACACTGGAGGGCTCTTCTACTAATGGGGGCACTCTTGGGGAGCATTATCACTGTAGCATGGGAGATGTAGGGTGTCTTGCATTGAAATCTGCTGCAATGACCCGGTTACTGCGTTCACCAGACATCAACACAATTTCTGTCCGCTCCTCACGTGTTAACCTCGGCGACATGTCAATGGCTGTAAAAAAAAGAGAAACTTGTAAATAACTCATGAAATAATAAAGTTACGTTAAAACCAAGCACACCATTGTTTTTCTTGTGAAATTCCCAATAAGTTTGATGTGTCACATGACCCTCTTCCTATTGAAAAAACAAAAGTTGGATTCAAAATGTCCGACTTCAAAATGGCCACCATGGTCACCACCCATCTTGAAAAGTTTCCCCCCTCACATATACTAATGTGCCACAAACAGGAAGTTAATATCACCAACCATTCCCATTTTATTAAGGTGTATCCATATAAATGGCCCACCCTGTAGTTGTCCGAACGGAATGGAGAAGATGATGACAGAGGGGTCGACTTAGAGAATTGGGCCATAAGCATTGGGGCTTGGGCTCTTTTGAGACCCTAGCAACACCTCTGGTTCAGGGACAGATTATTCAAAGTGTAGGGATTTAATAGGGAGGTGTTACCCACACTATAGGGAGAGAGCAGGGGCCAATAGAACAGTGTAAAGCCTGGGTAATAGGAGCTAATCTACAGTATTACAGCTTGCTGCACTAAATGGGGATACAAAGTGATATAATACTACAGATTTTAGGGTCTCTGCATTCTTTTATATATAATTCAGTCCGTTAATACTTGAATGTCTAATTGGGGTGAAATTGTGACTTGATACTACAGAATTTAGGATACTCACGTTTTAATATACATAAGTATATCCGTTAATCCCTAATTGTATAATTGGGGTGAAATAGCGGCCTGATACCACACATTTTATGGTGCTCAAGTTCTATTATACATAAGTATATTCCTTGATAGAGATGGCCTTGCGGTTCGCCCGGCGGTCGGTTCGTGGCGAACTTTGCTTGTTCGCGATTAGCAAACATATGGAGATATTCGCGCCCCCGCCATATTCTTTTATATTGTAAAGAACTTTGACCCAGGACTAGGGTTGAGCGAACCCGAACTGTAAAGTTCAGGTTCGTACCGAACTTTAGGATTTTTGGACCCCGGACCCGAACCCGAACATTTCATTAAAAGTTTGAGTTCTAGTTCGGTGTTCAGCACTTTCTTGGCGCTTTTTGAAAGGCTGCAGAGCAGCCAATCAACAAGCGGTTAACTGTCTGACCTTAGAAGCCATCACAGCCATGCCTACTAATGGCATGGCTGTGATTGGCCAGAGCAGCATGTGACCCAGCATCTATATAAGCTGGAGTCACATAGCGCTGCACGTCACTCTGCTGATACAAGTGTAGGGAGAGGATGCTGCTGGTGATTTCAGGGAGAGAATCTAACTCCGCGATCTACAGACAAATAGTTGTGTGGGTGCAGGGCACAATCGTTTTACCCTGCCCTGAGCCCATTGACCAAAAAAAAAAAAAACTTTCATAATTCTGTTAGTTAGGTGGGCGGCGGCCATTTTATGCAAGCTCAGTGCACCAGCACTGCATCTGAGCTTTTTGGACATTGCAAATCACAATTTTTTTGGCAAACTACAACATCTGGATTAGTCAGTGTGCAATTTAAGCTAGAAATACACCCATCATTTTCTGGGGTTTTAAAAACACACTTTTTTGACAAAAAACACTATTTTCAGGCCTCGCAGCATCAGTACGTGTGAAATTACAGGCTTATATACTGCTGTCAAATTCAGTTGATAAACAAACACTCGTTTGGGCACAAAAAAATTTGTTGTCAGCCTTTAATGCAGATGTGATTGTGAGATACACCCTTAATACATTTGGGGTACATTCAGAGATTTTAAATACCGCCATTTGGTGCACCAATATTGAATTCAGGCCTACACTGGTTCAGGCCGTGTGAGATACTCCCTCTACATACAGGGGTTTGATTCAGGGATTTGAAATACAACCATTTGAAATACAACCTTGTTGGGCAAAGAAATATTTAAATCAGGCCTACACTGGTTCAGGCCCTGTGAGATACCCCCTCTACATACAGGGGCTTGATTCAGGCTTTTGAAATACAGCCATTTGAAATACATCCATTTTGGGCAAAGAAATATTTAATTCAGGCCTACACTGGTTCAGACAGTGTGAGATACACCCTCTACATACAGGGGTTTGATTCAGGCATTTGAAATACAGCCATTTAAAATACAGCCATTTTGGGCTAAGAAATATTTAATTTAGGCCTACACTGGTTCAGACCGTGTGAGATACACCCTCTATATACAGGGGTTTGATACAGGCATTTGAAATACCGCCATTTGGTGCACCAATATTGAATTCAGGCCTACTCTGTTTCAGGCCGTGTGAGATACACCCTCTACATACAGGGGTTTGATTCAGGCATTTGAAATACAGCCATTTTGGGCAAATAAATCCTAAATTTGAAAAATATGAGGAGAGCGTCAAATAAGGTCGTGGTGCTGCTGGTGGAGCTCCTGTTACAAGGAGAGGACGTGGTCGATCTGTGCCAGCTACACGCACAAGTGAAACCCCTTCCTCAGGTGCGAGTAGGCGACAGAACCTGCAGTGGTATTTGGTTGGGCCTAATGCGGCTCTATGAATTGTGAGGCCTGAACAAGTATAGGCGATAGTAGATTGGGTTGCTGACAGTGGATCCAATTCCTTCACATTGTCTCTTACCCAGTCTCCTGCTAAAAGACCACCGTTGGCACCTGCAGCGGATGTCCATCAGTCTTTCACCTCACCCCCTTGCAAATCAGCCAAGCAGTCTGAGCCCCAAGTCATGCAGCAGTCTCTTCTGCTTTTTGATGATTCTGTTAGCAGGGTTTCCCAGGGCCATCCAGCTAGCCCTGCACCAGAAGTGGAAGAAATTTAGTGCACCGATGCCCAACCATTTATTTTTCAAGATGAGTACATGGGAGGACCATCGCAGCACGTCTCGATGATGACGAAACACAGGTGCCAACTGCTGGGGCATTCAAAAGTGTGCAGACCGACAAGGAAGGCAGGGGTGAAGACTGGGTGGAAGATAATGTGGAGGACGATGAGGTCCTTGACCCCACATGGAATCAAGGTCATGCGAGTAACCTATGTAGTTCGGAGGAAGAGGCGGTGGTCGCACAGAGCCACCAGCACAGCAGAAGAGAGAGCAGGGTGCAAAAGCGGAGCGGTCGTTCTCTAGAAAGTACATCTCCTACTGCCCACCGCAGCAAGGGACCGAGCACACCAAAGCCAGCTCCAAGGAGTTCCCTGGCGTGGCAGTTCTTCAGACAATGTGCTGACGACAATACACGAGTGGTTTACACGCTGTGTAATCAGAGCCTAAAGCGAGGCATAAACGTTCTCAACCTGAGCACAACCAGCATGACCAGGCATTTAAGTGCAAAGCACGAGCTGCAGTGGAGTAGACACCTCAAAAACCAAGAAAGGTCTCTGGCTCCTCCTGCTTCCTCTTCTGCTGCAGTCTCGGCCTGTTCATCCACCTCTGGAGTGACAGTGCCACCTGCCACCCCACAAACAGAGGATCTGCCAGCAACACCAACACTTGGGTCTCCAAGCATCTCCACAATGTCCCACGGTAGTGCTTAGCTCTCCATCTCCCAAGCGCTGGAGAGTAAGAGGAAGAATCCTCCTACCCACCTGCGATCCCTACTGGCCTTTGAAATGCTGTCATTCCGTCTGGTGGAGACGGATAGTTTTAAAGGCCTTATGGCGATGGTTTTCCCACAGTACGTCGTGCCCAGCCGCCACTACTTTTCCAGGCGAGCCATCCCTTCCCTGCACAACCAAGTAGGGGACAAAATCAGGTGTGCACTGCGCAACGCCATCTGTGGCAAGGTGCACCTGACTACGGATACGTGGACCAGTAAGCACGGTCAAGGCCGTTATATCTCCATAACAGCACACTGGGTAAATGCAGTGGCGGCTGGGCCTGATGCAGATAGCAGTTTGGCGCATGTCCTTCCACCACTGAGGATTGCAGGGCGCTTCAGTTTTCCTCCTGTTGCTTCCTCCTCCTACTCTGCTTCCTCATCCTCTACCAGCTCCTCATCCGGTCAGCATAACACCTTCACCACCAACTTCAGCACAGCCAGGGGTAAACGACAGCAGGCAGTTTTAAAACGTATCTGTTTGGGGGACAAACCCCACACTGCGCAGGAGCTGTGGACGGGCCTTGAACAACAGACCGATGAGTGGTTGGTGCCAGTCAGCCTCAAACCAGGCCTGGTGGTGTGCGATAATGGGCGAAATCTCGTAGCAGCTCTGGGACTAGCTGGTATAATGCACATCCCTTGCCTGGCGCATGTGCTGAATTTGGTGGTGCAGAGATTCCTTAAAAATTACCCCGATATGTCAGAGCTGCTGCATAAAGTCCGGGCCGTCTGTGCGCGCTTTCTGCGTTCTCACACTGCTGCTGCTCGCCTGTCAGCGCTGCAGCGTAACTTCGGCCTTCCCGATCACCGCCTCATATGCGACGTGCCACAAGGTGGAACTCCACCTTGCACATGCTGGCCGTACTGTGCGAGCAACAGCAGGCGATAATGGAGTTTCAGCTGCAGCACACATGGGTGAGTCGCTCGGCGGAACAGCACCACTTCACCACCAATGACTGGGCCTCCATGTGAGACCTGTGTTCCTGTCACGAGGGTGTCAAGAACCACGCCTGACTCTGTTATACCCGGGGTCAGGAAGTCGCAGCGGTTGGCTGTGCGCTCTATGTAAGATAGGGCTGTTTCCTTATGGTAGCTTTCTGGGTTTGCTTTGCAACTCTTTTTGGCTCACCCAGGGATCCGTAGCTCCTTCTCCTCAGCTGTTCCTTGTCCAGCACTCCCAACCTCCTTATATTCCCCTCTCACACTTCTCTGGTTGTCAGATATAGAGCTTCCTGCCTGGACTTCTATACTGACCCTCTGGAGCTGTGTTGCTGCGTTCTCTGGTAGTTGGTCCAGAACGTTACCCTCCGGATCCGTGTTGGACCTTTGTAGTCTGCTGTGGTCGCCCACCTGGGTGTATGTGTTTGTCTGTAGTGTCAGTGGTGCGGACTAGCGATCCCACCGGCCCGTTCACTATCTAGGGCTCATTCTAGGGAAAGCCAGGGTTTAGGCACGTGATCGCCGCACGGGTGAGGAACCCGTCTAGGGACGTCAGGGCAGTCAGGTGCCAGCCGCAAGGTGAGTCATGGGTCACCACCTTTCCCTCTCCCTTGGGCAGGGCTTTCCCTTTTTCCTCCCTGTGCGTGACGCCGGTCATTACAGTTCCTTGATGCGCTGTTTCGAGTACTCCACCAACATGGCCAGTGCCGATAACGCCGTTCTCAGCGTTACTATCCCACTTCTATGCCTCCTTGAAAAAACGCTCCTGGCGATGATGGAAGAGGATGTGGCACTGGAGGAGGAAGAGGGATCATTTCATAGGGTTTCCGTCCAGTCATTCCCAAGTGGCTCCGAGGGTGGGTTACTGCACCCACAAACGCAAGGTACACAATTGTCCAGCCGGGGCTCAGTTCTGGAGGATGGGGAGGTGGAGGATGAGGAGGAGGAGATGGAGGAGGAGGAACCATGTTCACAGCAGGGTGGCACCCAGACCAGCTCATGGCCATCACTGGTGCATGGATTGCGCTGATACAGAGGACACAGACGATACACCTCTCACAAAGGACAGCTTTTCGTTGCCTCTGGGCAGCCTGGCACACATGAGCGATTACATGCTGCAGTGTCTCCGCAACGACCGCTGAGTTGCCCACATTCTAACTTGTGCTGATTACTGGGTGGCCACGCTGCTGGATCCCTGTTACAAGGACAACGTACCGTCTTTAATTCCTTCACTGGAGCATGATTGTAAGATGCGCGAGTACAAGCGCACGTTGGTAGACGCGCTGCTGGTGGCATTCCCACCTTATAGCGGGGGCACAATGGAAGCACAAAGTGAAGGCAGAGGACGAGAAAGAGGTCGCCAACGCAGCTGGGGCACCGCCAGCACATCTCACGTTTTGAGGAATATGACGAATACATTCGTCATATTCGCTAATTCTACCAAGCCAACCATAGTAAACCAGGTCCAAGTTGAAATCGCAATTCGATTAATTCAAATTATAATAATCGAATTTCGCTTTTAACTTAGCACTGCTATATTCCATATTAGGCTAGAATTAAGGAATATGGAATATAGCAGTGCTGTTAAAATCGAAATTCGATTATTATAACTTGAATTAATCAAATTGCTATTTCAACTTGGACCTGGTTTACTATGGTTGGCTTGGTAGAATTAGCGAATATGACGAATGTATTCATCATATTCCTCAAAACGAAGATAACAAAGTATTCTCCATCTTCGTTTTAGCTCCATATTCGTCAACTTCGCTAATTCTAGCAATCAAATAGGAAAGTTGACTATAGAGACAGCTAAGTTTAATTCGCTATGCGATTATATTACTTTGCTTTTTTTTTTTTATAAAAAGAATCATTATAATAATTTATTATAATGATTCTATTTATATAAAAAAAGCAAAATAATCGCATAGCGAATTAAACACAGCTGTCTCTATAGTCAACCTTCCTATTTGATTGCTAGAATTAGCGAAGTTGACGAATATGGAGCTATAACGAAGATGTAGAATACTTCGTTATCCTCGTTTTGAGGAATATGACGAATACATTCGTCATATTCGTCATCTTCGCTAATTCTAGATATCAAACCAATAGGAAAGTAGCCTTAAGTTAAAATCGCAATACGCGATTATTTAAATCGCATAATAATCGCGATAACTAGAATAATGACGAATATTTGATTTCGACGAATATGAAACAAATATTCTATTGAATATTCGCGAATTTCGTCGAAATCGAATATGGCACCTGCCGCTCATCACTAGTCTGAGCGTGTGTTTAGCACGACTGGAGGGTTATATTTACCAATGTTTTGGGGTGTACCCTAATTTAAAAAAATAAAAATAAATTTTAAACCGAAAAGCAGTGTAGGCTACCTCCTCCTCCACCGCCACTTCCACCTACACCGCCACATCCACCGCCTCCTCAACCTCCTACTCCATATGGACCTAGTCCTCCTAGATCAAGATTATTATTTTTTATTTTTACGTATTTTATGTTATTTCCCTATCCACATTTGTTTGCAGAACACTTGCCATGCTCTTAACCACATTTTGACATTTGCAGCCCTCTCGCCCTTTCCATGACATTTTTACAGCCATTTTAGTGCTCAAATGTTCGGGTCCCCATTGACTTCAATGGGGTTCGGGGTCACGTTCGGGGCAAGTTCGGGTCCCGAACGCAAACTTTTTTCCGAAGTACGGCCAAACCCGTCGAACCCGAACATTCAGGTGTCCGCTCAACTCTACCCATGACACATCCATCCGGTGGTACAGGATGCCAATTGAAAAGTTTCAGTACATCGACATACCCCCTACCTTATAAATAAACCTGATCTGGCCGCCATTTTACATTCTGTCTTTTGTCTGTGTAACTGTGTGGAGCAGGGACAGACTGTTAGGGACACAAATCGCTAACAAATAGGGCCACAAAAGTCCTTTTAAGGACCGGTATAGGTGTACTATTGATAGGTGTGCAGTACAGAGGGCTGTAATACACTTATAATATACTTTCTAACATAGAAAGCATATTATAGTGGATTTGCATTGTGCAGCAGTGGTGGTGACTGGTGAGCGGTTCTGCAGCGATACTGCAGAGTGACAAACGCAATTACAAAAAATTATTATAACTGGTGTGATATACCAGTCGCCCCCCAAAACGACAGATTGAAGGGGGTGTTATATACCAATATACTTTCATAATAGTGTATTTGGGTACTGCAGCATTTGTTTGCTGTTTTGCTGTGTTCCCTCTGCTACACACAGTGACAAACGGTACTGGAAAAAATGATTATAACTGGTTTTATATACCAGTCGCCCCCCAAAACAGCTGATTGAAGCATGGTGTTATATACCTTCTTCCACAAATACTGCGCTTGTATAGAGACTTTTGTCACAGGGTCATTTAAAAAATGACAGGCAGAGGAAGAGGCAGGCACTTCCGCAGGGGTGGTAGGGGTAGAGCAGGAGCACCAGGCCAGAGCCTAAGTGGGAAGTTGCAGAAGGTGCGTTTGATTACGTCAAAGGACGCACCAGACTTGGTTGAGTGGCTCACTCAGCCTTCCGCTTCTGCACCCTCCTCATCCTCTCTATCTGCACCCTCTTCACTCTCTGCTGTGTGCAACCTCAAAGACACCACCACCAACACCACCACCACCATATCCACTCCGCTCGAGTCACAGGATTCATTTTCCAATCCATTACAAGACATTTCCGATGCGCAGCCATTCTTGGCATCAGATCAGGAAGAGGAGGTAGAAACAGCTGCCACTCAGCAGTCTGAGGACAGTACCCAGATCAGCCCAAGGAGGTTGGTCCCCGCTGTTTCTGCCTACTCCGAGATCTCTAATGTTAGTGGTGGGGAAGGTGACGTCGATGATGACATGTCGATGGACGTCACGTGGGTGCCCACAAAAGAGGGAGAGACGGAGAAGCAGATAGGGAGGAGAAGCAGGCAGAACTTACATTGCACAGGAGGCAAACAGCAGACTGCAAATGTATCAGGAGCGAGCCATCTACCAAGCCTGGTCACATCTGGTGCTCCCAGGACGCCAGCACATGGCTCCGCAGTGTGGGCTTTTTTTATTTTTTTAACGTGTCCGCTGCTGACAATAGTGTTGCCATATGCAGCCTTTGCTGTCAACGCATAAGTCACAGTAAGCCCAACACTCACCTAGGGACGACCGCCTTAAGAAGGCACCTGGATTCCCATCACCGAGCCGAGTGGCGCTGCACGTCCTGCCTCTTCTCCTTCTGCTCTCTCCTTTCAATTGTCCTCCACTCCACCTTCCACCGTGCCATCCTCACATTTATCTGGCAAAAGGCAGGCTTCCGTGGCCCAAATGTTTGTGCGTAAAAATATGATGACGCCGGATAACCCTCTTGCCCAATGGTTGAACGCTGGCTTGTCGGAAATGCTAGCCCGCCTACTGCTGCCTTAAAAATTGGTGGACTCGGAGCCCTTTAGAAATATTTAGCCATTGGAACACCACAATGGAAGGTCCCAGGAAGGAAATTTTTCTCCCAGAAGGGCATCCCAGAGCTATATGGCGTGTGTGTGGTATACAGTGTGTGTCTGTGTGTGTGTGGTACATAGTGTGTGCGGTATATAGTGTGTGTGTGAGGTATATAGTGTGTGTATATGCGGTATATAGTGTGTGTGTGCGGTATATAGTGTGTGTGTGCAGTATATAGTGTGTGTCTGTGTGTGTGTGGTATATAGTGTGTGCGGTATATAGTGTGTGTGTGAGGTATATAGTGTGTGTGTATGCGGTATATAGTGTGTGTGTGTGCGGTATATAGTGTGTGTGTGGTATATAATGTGTGTGCTGTATATAGTGTGTCTGTGTGGTATATAGTGTGTGTGTGCAGTATATAGTGTGTCTGTGTGGTATATAGTGTGTGTCTGTGTGTGTGTGCGGTATATAGTGTGAGTGCGGTATATAGTGCGTGTCTGTGTGTGCTGTATATAGTGTGTGTGTGGTATATAGTGTGTGTGTGGTATATAGTATGTGTGTGTGCTGTATATACACTGCGTGCAGAATTATTAGGCAAATGAGTATTTTGACCACATCATCCTCTTTATGCATGTTGTCTTACTCCAAGCTGTATAGGCTCGAAAGCCTACTACCAATTAAGCATATTAGGTGATGTGCATCTCTGTAATGAGAAGGGGTGTGGTCTAATGACATCAACACCCTATATTAGGTGTGCATAATTATTAGGCAACTTCCTTTCCTTTGGCAAAATGGGTCAAGAGAAGGACTTGACAGGCTCAGAAAAGTCAAAAATAGTTAGATATCTTGCAGAGGGATGCAGCACTCTTAAAATTGCAAAGCTTCTGAAGCGTGATCATCGAACAATCAAACATTTCATTCAAAATAGTCAACAGGGTCGCAAGAAGCGTGTGGAAAAACCAAGGCGCAAAATAACTGCCCATGAACTGAGAAAAGTCAAGCGTGCAGCTGCCAAGATGCCACTTGCCACCAGTTTGGCCATATTTCAGAGCTGCAACATCACTGGAGTGCCCAAAAGCACAAGGTGTGCAATACTCAGAGACATGGCCAAGGTAAGAAAGGCTGAAAGACGACCACCACTGAACAAGACACACAAGCTGAAACGTCAAGACTGGGCCAAGAAATATCTCAAGACTGATTTTTCTAAGGTTTTATGGACTGATGAAATGAGAGTGAGTCTTGATGGGCCAGATGGATGGGCCCGTGGCTGGATTGGTAAAGGGCAGAGAGCTCCAGTCCGACTCAGATGCCAGCAAGGTGGAGGTGGAGTACTAGTTTGGGCTGGTATCATCAAAGATGAGCTTGTGGGGCCTTTTCGGGTTGAGGATGGAGTCAAGCTCAACTCCCAGTCCTACTGCCAGTTTCTGGAAGACACCTTCTTCAAGCAGTGGTACAGGAAGAAGTCTGCATCCTTCAAGAAAAACATGATTTTCATGCAGGACAATGCTCCATCACACGCGTCCAAGTACTCCACAGCGTGGCTGGCAAGAAAGGGTATAAAAGAAGAAAATCTAATGACATGGCCTCCTTGTTCACCTGATCTGAACCCCATTGAGAACCTGTGGTCCATCATCAAATGTGAGATTTACAAGGAGGGAAAACAGTACACCTCTCTGAACAGTGTCTGGGAGGCTGTGGTTGCTGCTGCACGCAATGTTGATGGTGAACAGATCAAAACACTGACAGAATCCATGGATGGCAGGCTTTTGAGTGTCCTTGCAAAGAAAGGTGGCTATATTGGTCACTGATTTGTTTTTGTTTTGTTTTTGAATGTCAGAAATGTATATTTGTGAATGTTGAGATGTTATATTGGTTTCACTGGTAAAAATAAATAATTGAAATGGGTATATATTTGTTTTTTGTTAAGTTGCCTAATAATTATGCACAGTAATAGTCACCTGCACACACAGATATCCCCCTAAAATAGCTAAAACTAAAAACAAACTAAAAACTACTTCCAAAAATATTCAGCTTTGATATTAATGAGTTTTTTGGGTTCATTGAGAACATGGTTGTTATTCAATAATAAAATTAATCCTCAAAAATACAACTTGCCTAATAATTCTGCACTCCCTGTAGTGTGTGTGTGGTATATAGTGTGTGTGTGCGGTATATAGTGTGTGTGTGCGGTATATAGTGTGTGCGGTATATAGTGTGTGTATGCTGTATATAGTGTGTGTCTGTGTGTGTGCAGTATATAGTGTGTGTGTGGCATATAGTGTGTGTGTATGCGGTATATAGTGTGTGTGTGAAATATAGTGTGTGTGTGCAGTATATAGTGTGTGTGTGCAGTATATAGTGTGTGTGTATGCGGTATATAGTGTGTGGAATATAGTGTGTGTGTGGAATATAGTGTGTGTGTGCAGTATATAGTGTGTGTGTGTGGCATATAGTGTGCGGCATGACAATGGATGTGCAATGTACATGTGAAATACAGTATATTTCTCTGCTTTCCATACAAATATGCTACTAACATAGTGGGTGTGATGTCACAGGACTACTTAGTGCAACAATCAGTGATATCTAGTGAGACCTTATAAAATGTGAAGTTTTGTGCACTTAAGAAAAATTATAATCGCAGAAGGTCGCACTGGTGATTTTTTTATAACACTCTTTATGCATATAAAACAATTGTTCAGACATGCTGGTGAAATGTAATCAGATACAATACTTTAATGTAAGATCAGTTACAGTCACCAGGAGTTCTTCCTCTTCGTCTTTGAACTTGGTTCCAACCATTGAATCCACCTAATTGCTAGTCGGTGCAAACCAGTTGCTGTAGGTCACGCCTTCCTAGCGCATGTGCTCTTGCGATTAATACTTTGCTGAAATTTTGCTTATAAAGAAGAATGCTTGTAGATCGCAGATTCGCTTAATACTTCTGGTATGTCAGTGTCCATGTTGTGGGACTGTGTGTGCACATCTACTAAGTATTTTGTTGTTGCAAATATGACCTTGAGGTTTTTCAAGTTCGCCTGCCATTCAAGTCTATGGGGCCTGCAGCGAACTTCCGGTTCCAAACATTTGCTTGCGAACGTGTATTCGTGCCCGCGAACGGTCCCGCCTGATGTTCGTCCATCACTATTCCTTAATCCCTAATTGTGGAATTTATGTAAAATTGAGGCCTGATACTACAAGTTTCGGGGAGGTTCATTTTTTTTGTTATATATCCGTTCATCCTTGATTTAGGGGTGAAATTGCGGCCTGATACTACTGCTCTTTTACCTTTACAGTTACTGTTACATTACAGTATGTCCAACAGACAGGTGACAGGCCCTTCTAAGGAAACGAGCAGTAGCCAAAATGTTTATGGAGCTGGCAGAAGTAGCAGCAGCAGAAGTTGGGGTGGTCACAGCAGTCACAGCGATAGGCCAGAGCTGCCAGTGTCATCTGGCAGTCGTGTTTTGACCAGCAATTCAACTGTCCTTAAATGGTTGACTTGGACTTCTACTTAATCTCAAGTGAAATCAGACAACCCCAGCCAGGAGTCGGTGGTTTCCTCTGACACGACTCTTAGTTGGCATGGCCCGGAAACAAGCTCTGTGCCCCCCCCCCCCCCCCACGTCCTGAACCTGCCTCTTTCTTTTCCCGTTCCTTCTGCTCTAGAACTATCGTATGCTGTTGGCTTGGCTCCGCTATTCATCGAGGACGAGCTTCTAGAGGACAGTCAGTAGCTACTGCCCAGCCAAGATCTAGAGTAGAGATCCGTTGCTTCCTCCAGTAGGTGGACAAGCAGTGACGATAAGAGTCACATGGGAGCTGGTGTCGAGAGCAGTCAGGCACGTGGCCCTGGTGAGGGTGACATCAACAACATGCAGAGTAGTGGATGATGATGTAGCCAATCGCACGTGGGAGCTGGGTGAAGAGGGTGCTTCATCATCATCATCAGGACAAGAGGGTGGCAACTTGTGCGTGAGGCAGTGGCGGAGCGAGCAGGATGGTAGCATGGTTGTAAATCAGCAGGGTGGCAGCAGTGTGAGGTCTGGAGCCAAACGTACCAGGGGTAGACCATCTGCTATGCAGGAACTGTGTCCAGAAAGAACCAGCAGTGCAGAGGTTCACAGAGGCAGTGGTAGGAGGCAGCCAGCACGGAGTGGTGGGGGTAAAATACCATACTCTGCGTTGTGGGAATTATTCATCAAGCCACCGGAGGATGTCAGCAAGGCCATTTGTAGAATCTGTGGGCAGAAGGTGAAGCGTGACCAGAGTGCCAATGGTAGCACCACGACCCTGCATCAACACATGCAGCGTCACTATAAAGTGACCTGGGAAAACTATGATGCTAATGTAGTGGTACAGCCTGACACAGCAACCGCTGCATCACCCAGTAGCCCACACCCCTTCTCCAGCAGTCAAGGCTCCACCACCTCAGCAGAAGAGAGCTGTGTTTCATTATCATCATCTACTGGTCCTGATGCTCCTGCTCCTCCTCCTCATCCCTTGTTTAATCAGCAATCGATCACTGAGGCAATTGCAAACAGACAACAGTATGCATGCGCTTATCCAACGTCGCAAAAGCTGAATGTGCTCCTGGCCAAGTTGCTGGTACTTCAGTGCCTCCAGTTCCATGTGGTGGACTCTGCATTTTTCAGAGAACTGATGGCTTGTGCCGAGCCAATGTGGGGAGTCCCAAGCCGTCATTACTTCTCCAAAAAGGCTAATGCGCACATATGTTGAGTAGAAGGTGGGCCAGTCATTGAGCCTGTTGGTTTCTCATAAAGTACATGGCAGTGCCGACAGGTGGAGCTGTAACTACGGTCAAGGACAATATACAGTCAGGTCCATAAATATTGGGACATCGACACAATTTCTAACAATTCTAGATCCGCCTCCCTTCAGGTGCTCTGGGTGGGGTCATTGGCTTAAATTACTTTCACTCCCAGGGGGCCGTGCAGGTTATAGCTCAGTTAGTCTGTGGAAGTAAGGAGTGAAGGATTGGCTTTTCCGGCTCAGATAAGATAAGTTGGTTTCTTATTTCTTTGGTTTGCTGTCTTGGCTTTTGTGTGTCGTCTGTCCCCTCCTGGTTCTGAGGGAGCAGGCTGTCCCTTTTTCCCCTTTCCCCATCTCAGGGATTCAAGGGTATTCTCAGCCCAGGCACGAGGGATTAGCTAGGAGGTGACCTTATCCCCAGCTTCTCGTCTAGAAAACTTGTTTTGTGATTTATGTATCTTATATCCTGTCCGCCGTGACATTATAACCCGCCATACTGGGATAATCCCTGCAGGTTGCGGATCTGCGTAGTTCGGTCACACGGTGTTAGAGTGTTCTGGCATAAGGTGCAGGTCAAATTTGTGGGGAGCCTAAAGTCGCTCTTCCTGAGAGATTTACAAGAGTCATGCAAATTGTATTTTCGGCTGCGTCCATCTTCGTCAGGTGATGAAAGTCAGAGGGTTGGTACAGTCAGACCCATAAATATTGGCACATTGACACAATTCTAACATGTTTGGCTCTGTACACCACCACAATGGATTTGAAATGAAACTAACAAGATGTGCTTTAACTGCAGACTGTCAGCTTTAATTTGAGGGCATTTACATCCAAATCAGGTGAACAGTGTAGGAATTACAACAGTTTGCATATGTGCCTCCCACTTTTTAAGGGACCAAAAGTAATGGGACAATTGGCTTCTCAGCTGTCCATGGCCAGGTGTGTGTTATTCCCTCATTATCCCAATTACAATGAGCAGATACAAGGTCCAGAGTTCATTGCAAGTGTGCTATTTTCATTTGAAATCTGTTGCTGTCAACTCTCAAGATGAGATCCAAAGAGCTGTCACTATCAGTGAAGAAAGCCATCATTAGGCTGAAAAAACAAAACAAACCCATCAGAGAGATAGCAAAAACATTAGGCGTGGCCAAAACAACTGTTTGGAACATTCTTAAAAAGAAGGAACGCACCGGTGAGCTCAGCAACACCAAAAGACTTGGAAGACCACGGAAAACAACTGTGGTGGATGACCGAAGAATTATTTCCCTGGTGAAGAAAACACCCTTCACAACAGTTGGCCAGATCAAGAACACTCTCCAGGAGGTAGGTGTATGTGTGTTAAAGTCAACAATTAAGAGAAGACCTCACCAGAGTGAATACAGAGTTTTTTAAGGGAAAGAAGTGAAATGTTATGCAATGGCCAAGTCAATCACCGGACCTGAATCCGATTGAGCATGCATTTCACTTGCTGAAGACAAGACTGAAGGGAAAATGCCCCAATAACAAGCAGGAGCTGAAGACAGTTGCAGTAGAGGCCTGGCAGAGCAACACCAGGGATGAAACCCAGCGTCTAGTGATGTCTATACGTTCCAGACTTCAGGCTGTAATTGACTGCAAAGGATTTGCAACCAAATATTAAAAAGTAAAAGTTTAATTTATGATTATTATTATGTCCCATTACTTTTAGTCCCTTAACAAGTGGGAGGCACATATGCAAACTGTTGTAATTCCTGCACCATTCACCTGATTTTGATGTAAATACCCTCAAATTAGAGCTGACAGTCTGCAGTTAAAGCACATCTTGTTTGTTTCATTTCAAATCCATTGTGGTGGTGTATAGAGCCATAAATGTTAGAATTGTGTCGATGTCCCAATATTTATGGACCTGACTGTATGTCCTTTATGGCCCACTGGGTAAACGTGGTTCCTGCCCAGCCACACCAGCCACTTGGCCAGGTGATGGCACTGCCGCCTTCACATTCTCAAGCTGTGAGACCTGTGCCAATGGCCTCCGCTGCCTCCTCATTCTCCACCTTGTCCTCAGCCTCCATTGCAGGCACAATTCAGAGTGCTGCGTCCTTCAAGAAATCGAGTCCTATCTGTCTGATTGTCTACTTAACCATGGTCACCGACAACAGGAAGAACATTGTGTTGGCGCAGCGTCAAAGAGGGCTGACCATGCACCCTGCATGGTGCACGTCTTTAATCTGGTTGTAAAGCGGTTCCTGAAGCATTCCCCTCAACTGCAAGACATCATGAAAATTGCTAGGAAACTGTGCATGCATTTCAGCCACTCTTAGGGCTCTTTCACACCTGCGTTCTTGTCTTCCGGCATAGAGTTCCGTCGTCGGGGCTCTATGCCGGAAGAATCCTGATCAGGATTATCCTAATGCATTCTGAATGGAGAGAAATCCGTTCAGGATGCATCAGGATGTCTTCAGTTCCGGAACGGAACATTTTTTGGCCGGAGAAAATACCGCAGCATGCTGCGCTTTTTGCTCTGGCCAAAAATCCGGAACACTTGCCGCAAGGCCGGATCCGGAATTAATGCCCATTGGAAGGCATTGATCCGGATCCGGCCTTAAGCTAAACGTCGTTTCGGCGCATTGCCGGAGCCGACATTTAGCTTTTTCAGAGTGGTTACCATGGCTGCCGGGACGCTAAAGTCCTGGCAGCCATGGTAAAGTGTAGCGGGGAGCGGGGGAGCAGTATACTTACCGTCCGTGCGGCTCCCCGGGCGCTCCAGAGTGACGTCAGGGCGCCCCAAGCGCATGGATCACGTGATCACATGGATCACGTCACCCATGCGCATGGGGCGCTCTGACGTCATTCTGGAGCGCCCCGGGAGCTGCACGGACTGTAAGTATACCGCTCCCCCGCTCCCCGCTCCTACTATGGCAACCAGGACTTTAATAGCGTCCTGGGTGCCATAGTAACACTGAAAGCATTTGGAAGACGGTTCCGTCTTCAAATGCTTTCAGTACACTTGCGTTTTTCCGGGACCCGGCGGGCACCTCCGGCAATGGAAGTGCACGCCGGATCCCAACAACGCAAGTGTGAAAGAGGCCTTAGGCACCTTTCACACGAGCGTGATTTTCACGCAGGTGCAATGCGTGATGCGAACACATTGCGCCTGCACTGAATCCAGACCCATTCATTTCAGTGGGTCTGTGTACATGAGCGTTGTTTCTCACACATCACTTGTGCTTTGCGTGAAAATCGCTGCATGCTCTATATTGTGTTTTTCACGTAACTCTGGCCCCATAAAAGTGAATGGGGCTGCATGAAAAACGCATCACATCCGCAACCAAGTGTGTATGTGATGTGTTTTTCACTGATAGTTGCTAAGAAATGTTGTTTGTAAACATTCCGTTTTTTTATCACACGTGTGAATAATGCACCAATGCGCATTTCACCAGTGCGAAAAAAACTGAACCAGACAAAACCGACTGCAATTGCTTGCGAAATTGTGTGAGTTTTCCTAAATGCATCCGGACCTAATCCGGCTTGTTCGTGTGAAAGGGGCCTTACACTGCAAAGCATATCTTCCTTGAGCTGCAAAGGCAGAATAGCGACATTTCTGCAGCGTCCCACTACCCTCGTGGGTACTGCAAACTTGTTGTATTGTACTTTATATGCCTTTTATAGCCTGTTGTTAAGCTGCAATATGTCCTTATGCATAATCCCTGCTAAAAGGTGTATTAGCATTCATTTACATTGAGCTCACCACTAGGGGGAGATAATACCTCCCATATATATAGTCCAGCTCAGGCCTAGCTAGTTCAGTCAGGTTCCAGACCAGTTGTGTTAAGTGACTGTAAACTTGAGCCCTCAGCCCTATCTCCGCCCAGAGCTGAAGTGACTTACCGACTCAGAAAATACCACAGAAAGGAGAACCCCAAAGGGTTATTGGACACATCTTACTAGTGCCTTAGGACTCCACCGTGAAGGATTTATTAGCCGTTGGCGACTTCACAAGCCTGAACCAGGATTACCAGGACCATTCCTGAAGTCATCTATCAGTAAGGCTACAATTTCCTATTATTTAACATCTAGAGAGGGACATCTTACACCTGTCAGCAGAGGACTTGCAGCAGGTCCATCTCTGTACTGAGACTGTGTTAATTAATTGGATGTGTTATTATCAAGAGTTATCTTCAGTAAAGTTCCACTTTGAGTTCCATTCTGCTTGCCTCAGACACAGTTCCTCTATTAATACAACAGTAAATGGTTGTACCGCCATATAAAATGTACTAGCGTCATGACTACAAGGGACCTTGCCACTGGCACATTAATACAGACACCAAGGGCACCTCAAACCACCATCTGGCCAGGGTCCCTTACACCAGAGTGTGCCCCAGAGAATCCCTGTGCCATTCCCCCTTTCACTTTTATGCGAGCCTGCCCAGGGACGACATAACCGTGAGTAACCAGAACTGTATTTACCTCGGCCCACCTATTGCTCACACCGTGACCTCACACATAATTCCCCTGCAAGGTCTGGCATACCGCATTTCCTCCCGTTGGAACTCCACCCTCCACATGTTGGACCGACTATATGAGCAGACGAAGGCCATACATTTTTTCTCGATGATGCAGGCGGACAGAAGCATTCCCCTGTGTAACTTCCACAATAGCTAGTGGCAGCTCATGCCACCTGCCATTTGCTCAGGCCCTTTGAGGAGGCCACTTCATTTGTCAGTCACAAAATTAAACAACGGGATGAGCAACGTCCTTCCACTCCTTTAGGTCCTGGTGCAGATGCTGATAAGTCTGGCAAGGTCAGGGGACAGTAGACGTGGCGCCTAAATATCCCGGCCACCTGAGTCCTGTGGGGGCTAAACTGAAGGAAGAGGAAGAGGAAGTTCATGCACAAGCAATGTATACAGAAATGGGTGTTTTTTTCTGCACAAGTGACAGGAGAGAAACTGGAAGAGCAGGAGAAGCTAAGGGTGCTGGGGAGAACTAGGCAGATGACCCCGACACACCATGGCAGTATGCACTGGAGATGAAGGCAGGGATTCCATCAGAGTCCCTTGTGCAAATGGCCAGATGCACACTGAGTTGCTTGTGTAGTGACAGCCGTGTTATCACCATTCAGCAGAGGGATAACTACTGTCTCTCCACCATGTTAGACCCTCACTACCACTCCAAAATTACGGCCTTTGTTCCACCCGCTGAGAGGGAGGATAAACTGAACTACTAATCGAGACATCCTATGTAGTCAGTTGGCCGCTGCTTATGTGCGCACCCATCCTCATAAACATCTGAGCGGGGGGCCCTTTGTTCTAATTTTCCACTGCCATGGCTGCTTGAGAGGGGGGGGGGCAGAAGCAACACCAGTTCCATCAGCAGAAACTTAAGTCTGGAGTCTCTAATGAGCACTTTTCTTCACCTGCCTACTAATGAAACCACCCAGCAGCAGCAAGACATGGAGTAGAACTTGAACCAGCGGGTGGTGACATATTTGGACTGCACCCTGCCACCCCATATCCTAAATCCCCTGGACTTCTGGGCAGCCAAACTTGATTTGTGGCTGCAACTGGCCCAGTTTGCCCTGGACAAGCTTTCCTGCCTGGCCAGTAGTGTGGCATCAGAGAGGGTGTTTAGTGCAACTGGAGGCATAGTTACCTCAAGGAGAACTTGACGTTCCACCAAAAATGTGGAGAGACTGACCTTTGTGAAGAAGAATCAGGTGTGGATCAGCCAGGATTTTTCTACACCAGTGCATGATGCATCAGACTAGATCATTCTGTGTGCCACACCCAAACTTTGTGAAAAGAGACCTGTTTCTTCTGGACACCTGCTTCACCCACTATTCTGCTACTGCCACTGTTGTTTCCCCCCCACTTTCCCCACTCTGTGACTGGGCCACTGTGTTGAATCATCATATGTTTGCCACCTCACCACTCTGTGACTGACCACTATGTTGACTCCTCATGCGGTTGCCACCTCACAACTTTGTGACTGGACCATTGTTTAAACTCCTCATGTGGTTACCACCCTCCCTACTCTGGGCCACTATGCTGAATCCTCATGCGTTTGCCACCCTCACCATTCCGTGACTGACCACTATGTTGACTTCTCATGAAGTTGCCACCCTCACCGCCCTGTGACTGATCATTATGTTGTCCCCTCATGCTGTTACTGTTACTGCCACTGTTGTTGCCCCCCACCCTCCCCACTCTGTTACTGGGCCACTGTGTTGACTCCTCATGTGTTTGCCTCCTTAACACTCTTTGACTGGGCCATTGTGTTGACTACTCATGCGGTTGCCACCCTCCCCATAATGTAACTGGACCACTGTGTTGACTCCTCATCCAGTTGCCACCTCACCACTCTGTGACTGGGCCATTGCGTTGACTCTTCATGCTGTTGTCACCCTCCCCACTCTATGGCCCCCACTATTGTCCCTGTTTGGCCTTGTTGAGATCACTATTTATTTTACCCTTCTTTTATCAGAAGGATGGAAAAGTCATTAACACAATGGATCCCGTCTTTGGAGCATCTGTAAGGCCTGTATCACACAGTCCCTATTTTGCATCAGGATATGCTCATGATTTTGAAGCCAAAAGCAGGAATGGGTACAAAACACAGAAGACATGGAAACTTTCCAATCACGTGTCATCTCTGTTTTGGATCCAATCCTGTTCTTTTTTGTCCTCAGCAATACTGATGGATTACTGACCAAATGCTGACCATGTGAAGGCGGATGCTCAAAAGACAGGATCTGACTTTTGGGGGTTGTTCTTATTACAGATCAGAAGAAGGGCAAAATAAACAGTGACGTCAAGACAAACTTACTCCTGACACCCTCTCCAGTCTGTCATGGTGACACTACTTGTATCAGCGTGTAAAAGAATAGTTTCTGTAGAAATCTATGTGGAATCAGCGGACGACGGTGTAAAAGGAGTGCGCTCTTTTAATCTATAGTATAATCTTGGGCCACTGCATGGTTCTTTATACCTAACGCTGACACTGACCTATACGGTTAAGCTCACATTTGAGTTATTTGGTCAGTTTTGGGCCTGTAATTGACTAAATAAGTGACCCCTGTGAACTGCCTGTCATACAGATGCAAAATAACTGTTTCACTACTACAGTGGACTACCTACGTAAGTTTCTGCAATGCACAGGCTCTGTCTCATGACGGGGAGTAGGGGAAACCCCCCACCGTACAATGTCAGTGGCAGTTACGCCAGATAGCAGGGAACAGGGAGCAGGTCACCACGTAATGCAACCCTAAAATCTCCCTAGACTCCTAGTGCATGAGCCGCCTCAGAAGGTAAGGGGGCTCATGCTCACCAACCTAGGACCCTAGGTATCCCTGCTATGCCCTAAGACTGAAGACAGGACAGAGACCACCCATTCATCCAACACCATGAATGAATTGTGTCTCCAGAGGCCCAGTAGCTGGAAGGGTGCAAGACTTTAGGAGAAAACAGTACGGCAGGTAAATAGCACTGCAACACAACAAATGCTATAAACACTTACCTGCCGCAGCCGAGATGGAAGGACGGCACAGACGACAACCCGGACTTCCCTGCGGCTACCAGATGCAGGGAGGCACCAGGCTAGGAAGCACACAGTCTTGCATTTTGCTTAAACCCCTCCGGGAAAGCAAGCCCCTTCCAGAGCAAACACACCATAACACAAACCTCCAAACAAGGCCCACACCATAGCAACGTACACCAGGTGGGGGAGGGAAAACAGACACACACCGGAGGGGACACACAGACAAAGCAAGGGAAACAATTTAATAAATAAGGGTGGCTCACACAGACAAAACATTCAGCCAGGGAGCCGAGCTCCTACACAGACTGACTACAAAATCAAACTGACCTCAGTCTTCACCACACCAACATATAAGGAGGCCTGAGGTCACACCCACCACACCTAGCAAACACACCTTAACCCCATGCATACCATGGGGTTAAGGTGTGTTTGCCTCACATGCAAACCACGTTGCCAAAGGCAACCGCACGTGCAGACACAGAGTCACGACCTAGCCAAGGGTCGTGACACTCTCTGCAGCCAGGAAATAGCTGATTTTTAACAAGATTTGTCACAAATAAATTCGGGTCAAATCAAATCTTTTTGGAAAATTCAAACCGTCTAAATTTAGTTTTTGAAAAAATTGCTCATCTCTACTCATAGAGCTCATGCAGGAAGTCACGTGTGGTGAGATGGCTTGGTGGGTATATAAGGTTTGTGATAGTCTGTCCGCACACATATCCCTTGTTGTTTTTATGGGTTAAATTGGTGATTTATCAGCATTGAAAAAGTGTGGCAGGTGCAGCACTATGAAGTGCATTTTGCATTGTGGCATTAGAAGAATTTTGAACTTTCTAGTCCAAACAGACTGTCTATTACTCTGTAATTCCTCCAGCGCCGTTCTATGGAAACAGTAGGTTTAAAGAGCACACCAAATGCTTGAAATAACTTCTTTATTAACTTCAACTTTTCTTCATATATTCAACACTGCCGCCTCCATAGCAGATAGTCCATGTACATAACACGTGTTGAATAAAGTATCACAAAATGGTGGTATGCATAAGATGGTGGTTAAACTGTTCAATCTTGTCAGTCAACATAAAATGGTGGATATATTTCTCTCTTCAGTATCTGTACTCTCAATCTAAGTTATTTAAGCACTTTATGATCTCTCTGAGAGGTATATCTGAGGTTAGCCAATAGTTCTACTTGCTCAACTTGGTTTTCAGTTTGCTCTATACAATTGCTTATGATCTGGTATCAGCAGTTCACAGTTTGTATGCAATTTGTATGGTGGAACTGTAAGTAAACACATAACAAGTTCAGTATACAGTTCTAATCACTATATTAACAATAGGAACATATATAACTGTTCTAAATACCTATTTTGGCCTCTCTTAGTGGAGTGAATGTCTGTTCAGCTTCTCTCCTCTGGTAATGATTCTAGCAGCTCCTGCTAGGGGAATTTCCCACACAGGCTGTGTGTGAGGCTGGCTGTGATTGGCAAGACTCCTGTCCAGCAACAACAGTTTAACACTATGCTTTATGTTGTTTCTGCTGTGTCATTGAGCTTACCTTATTATATATTGAATCTTAAAGGCATATTATCTTTTCTGCTTCTGTGAACCCAATATATATAACAGTTATATGACATCCAAACATGAAGTCACAATAAATAACTCTGCTTTTGTCTTTAACACACAAACATAGGAACTGTATTAAGGTTATTAGCAGGTTTAGCTGTATAGACATATAAGCTATATTAGCAACCTTGTCAGGTCTTAGCTGGACAGCTACAAAAAGGGATGATTATTGGATTTCGTGCCAAGAGTGGCAGCTTTTCTGAAACTGCGCAGTCTGTGATCTGTTCTTCTGCTGTGATGAAAGTGTATCGTGAGTGGACAAATGTCACCATTGTGAAAAAGCAACATGAAAACAGCAGAGCATCACATGGCATTGATGTGAGAGGTAAATGTTGGCTATGAAGTATTGTAAGGATGGATTGACGTGCTACAGTGGAGCTGTTCACCACAAAAATGAACCAGGGGGCTACCAGACGTGTCTAAAACAACAGTTCAGTGGTCCCTTCTGCGTATGGGGCACCAAAGCTAATAGAGTTTGAAAAGAGTAGCAGTGTTCATGCTCAAACGCTGCTTTATCTAATGAGTGGACATGAGGCCTCTTCTCCCAGCGGCTTGACACAATTTAATAGTTAACCCCTGGATAGGGGATAACTTGTTGCTACTGAAGTCCCCCTTTAGTATGACCCTTATGATTACAAGCTTCAGAACCTGATGCTATAAAACTACTGTACAATGTCCGTGTTGTTTTTAGAAATATTATAATGAAAGTAGTTATAATGAATATCATTATCACAAGTGTGTTTTTTTATTTTTTCGTTTTTTTTTTTTAAGCTAACCCAGTACATCAAAAGACTCCATTCTGAAAATAAACTGGACCTGCATATACCTATCAATGAGAAAGGAGAATTGTCACCACCTCTGTTTATTAAAAACTGGGTAAGAGGAGAAGACAGTTTACTCAGACTTGTCGGAATATTTGATCCTTTATCTCCAGATCAGCTGAATATCACAGAACAGATAACATGGAAACAGAATTCGGTAGGTAGGATATGAAATGAATGATAAATGTATAAATTTATGTGCTAACATCAAGTATCATCATATTGAATATCACTGGACATAAGGTATCAGGATGTCCGATCTCCAGGAGATGATTGGTTTTGCATGCAGGCGAGACCTACAAAAGACCAAATGTGTATGTTTTCCAGTTTACAGAGGTGTTAATGAGGTAAATGTCCTGATGACCTTTCTCCAGCCCACACCAACTTCTCTCAATGTCTGCAGGTCCCTATTAGGGTCTGTTTGTCACACAGTCATTTTCAGAACCATGGAGTCTATGGGGTTATTCAAGGCTGTATTTTTTATGGGTTTATTCATGACTGAATTTTTTAACAGCCAGTTAATATAGGAAATCCAAAAATATGACACATCCTATTTTAGGCCGTTTTAATTGCCAGATGGTCCTGTTGAAATCAATGAAGTGCACTTTATAATGGCTGTTAAAATTGGGTACACTATGAAAATCACAAACTCAGGCATGCGCAGAAACACTTTTTCCCCAGGACAATGATGAAACAGCCTATAGGAAAGAGGTTGAGAACCTAGAGAGATGGAGTAAGAACAACAACCTCATTGTCACAGCCAGACAGCTGAGAAGCTCTGACAGGAGCCTTTCAGATCCTCCTCCTTGAATTTCTTTGTTTTGGTTGAGTTCCTCATCTCGTTAGTCTATCTCAGCTGTCATGCAGTTGGACTGATTGCTGCCCTTTAAGTTCCTCCCCAGAATGCAGTAGTGTGCGGCTTATACAACTTCCTGGAGTGTGTGTGCATGCTGTTCCTAGTTCTCAGTCCACAGTCCCCAGTCATCTGCAAGATAAGTGCTGTTTATGTATTTATGATTTTCTGTTTTCTGGATCCAGGTGACCCTGACTCCCTCCGTGTCTGTGTAGGGAGCCGGTGGTCGTATCCCCTCAGTATTGTAGGGTCTTCAGGTGTAAGATAGTCGAGGTACGTGGATATGCGCCCATCCACCTTTGGGGTGGTCGCATAGGCTTAGCAATACGGGAGAGCGGCAGGTCTCATGCAGGGTCTCCCTTTTGTCCCTTAGTTGTGGATCCAGTGAGTCATTGTTTATATTGTATTGTCTTGTTTCCTGTACACCATCCGTGACATTATAAGCCGCCAAAACCGTCTCAAGCATGGATCCGGTTTCACTTTTGGCTGAACGCCTCCAGGGTCTTTCATTGGAGGTAGCTGATCTCCGTAGGATTTTTTCTCAGTTTCAAGTGACCGGTTCAGCTTGCGTTCATGGAGTTTGTGCTGAGCCTAAGATCTCGCTCCCAGATACGTTCTCTGGGGGTAGTGAGAATTTTGTGTGTTTTAAAGAGGCTTGCAAACTCCATTTTCGCCTTCTTCCCCATTCCTCTGGTGATGAAGAACGGAGGGTGGGGATCATTGTATCGCTGCTCAGGGGTAACGCTCAGTCTTGGGCCTTTTCGCTACCGGAGGGGGCACGGCCCCTCCGCTCAGTGGATGAATTCTTTTTAGCCCTGGGTCAGATATATGATAATCCGGATCGTATTGCTCTGGCTGAGTCTAAACTATGTCTGTTATGCCAGGGTAAACAATCCGCAGAGATATACTGCTCAGAATTTCGGAGATGGGCAGCTGATACTGGTTGGAGTGATGCTGCACTCCGAAGTCAATTTTGCCAGGGTCTTTCAGAGGGATTGAAAGATGCATTTGCCTTTCATGAGAGGCCAATCTCCCTGGACTCGGCTATGTCTCAGGCCGTTCGTATTGACAGGCGTCTTAGTGAGAGAGGAGAGATCTCTCCTTCCTGTCATACTCAGTCCAGGGACAGTGCAGCGGTCTCATTCTGTGCGCAGGGGTCTCAGTCACTGTCAGCCCCTTCTGAGCAGGAACCCATGCAGCTGGGGTTGATTGCCTCAGACAATAGAAGATTCAGCCCGCATGGGAGGGTTTGTTTTTGTTGTGGAGGTATAAATCATTTGGCAAATGTTTGTCCCTCTAGGAGATTCAGGCAGTTTTCTGGGAGTAATAAAGAGACAAAAAGGAAAAAATCTTTTAAAAATGTTCCGTCTGTTACTATTGGCAGGGTTGAGGCGGAAATTGAAGGTTTTCCGTTTGCTTGTAGTTCCCGTTTTGTCCTACCTGCTAGGGTGGCGCTAGAGAGCAAGAGCATTTTTTGTGAGATTTTTGTGGATAGTGGAGCAGCTGTCAATCTCATTGATAATCAATTTGCAATAACTCATGGTTTCCAGGTATGCACTTTGGGAAAGGATATTCCTGTTTTTGCTATTGATTCCGCTCCACTTTCTCAGAAATCATTAAAGGGCATAGTTCACAATATCCGTTTGATTGTGAGTGATGCTCATGTTGAGGATGTGTCATGTTTCGTCCTTAGCGGTTTGCCTACTCCTCTAGTGTTGGGACTACCCTGGCTCACTAAACATAACTCCACCATTGATTGGCAAGCGAGGGAAATAAATGGTTGGAGTGACTTTTGCAGAGAGAATTGCCTCATAACATTTGTTTCTGAGGTTTCTACTAAGACTGTACCACCTTTCCTCTCTGAATTTTCGGATGTCTTCTCTGAGAGTCGAGTTCAGGATTTGCCTCCGCACAGGGAGTATGATTGCCCTATTAATCTCATCCCAGGCGCCAAGCTGCCTAAATCTCGTTTATACAATCTCTCCCAACCTGAGAGGGTCGCTATGCGTGCTTATATCTCTGAGAGTCTGAGAAAAGGACACATACGACCCTTGAAGTCACCTGTTGCCGCTGGCTTTTTCTTTGTTAAGAAAAAAGATGGTTCTTTAAGACCTTGTCTGGATTTCAGGGAGCTGAACAGTATCACTATTCGTGATCCTTATCCGCTTCCTCTGATCCCGGACCTGTTTAACCAGGTTGTTGGGGCTAAAGTCTTTTCCAAATTAGACCTAAGAGGGGCATACAACCTGGTCAGGGTCAGAGAAGGAGACAAATGGAAGACGGCTTTCAATACCCCTGAGGGCCATTTTGAGAATTTGGTTATGCCTTTTGGTTTGATGAATGCCCCAGCCGTTTTTCAGCATTTCGTGAACAGCATTTTTTATCATTTAATGGGAAAATTTGTATTAGTGTATTTGGATGACATTTTGATTTTTTCTCCTGATTTCAAGACTCATAAGGAACACTTATGTCAGGTCTTGCTCATTCTGCAGGAGAATAAATTATACGCAAAACTGGAAAAATGTGTGTTTTCAGTTCCAGAAATTCAATTTCTGGGGTTTCTTCTCTCCGCTTCTGGTTTTCGCATGGACCCCGAGAAGGTCCGCGCTGTGCTTGAGTGGGAGGTTCCTGAGAATCAGAAGGCGCTGATGCGTTTTTTGGGCTTTGCCAATTATTACAGGAAATTTATTTTGAATTATTCCTCTGTTGTTAAACCACTCACTGATATGACCAGAAAGGGGGTAGATTTTTCTTCCTGGTCGGTAGAGGCGCGTAAGGCCTTTTCTAATATCAAGGAGAGTTTTGCTTCCGCTCCCATCCTGGTACAACCTGATATTTCGTTACCCTTCATAGTTGAGGTTGATGCTTCTGAGGTAGGGGTGGGTGCGGTCTTGTCTCAGGGTCCCTCTCCTGCCAAATGGCAACCGTGTGCCTTTTTCTCAAAGAAACTCTCCTCCGCAGAGAGAAATTATGATGTGGGAGATAGGGAATTGTTGGCCATCAAGTTGGCTTTTGAGGAATGGTGCCATTGGCTAGAGGGAGCCAGACACCCTATTACCGTGTTTACTGACCATAAAAATCTGGCCTACTTGGAGTCAGCCAAGCGTCTGAACCCGAGACAGGCCAGATGGTCTTTGTTCTTTTCAAGGTTTAATTTTGTTGTCACGTTCCGCCCTGGGGTTAAGAATGTGAAGGCAGATGCCCTGTCACGTTGTTTTCCGGGAGGTGGGAATTTTGAAGACCCGGGTCCCATTTTGGCTGAAGGTGTGGTGGTCTCTGCTCTTTTTCCTGAATTGGAGGCAGAGGTGCAGGCAGCCCAGTCAGATGCTCCTGATCTTTGTCCTCCTGGGAGGTTGTTTGTGCCTCTCGCTTTGAGACACAAGATTTTTAAAGAACACCACGATACGGTCCTTGCTGGGCACCCGGGGGCAAGAGCCACACTGGATCTCATCGCTCGGAGATTCTGGTGGCCTGCGCTTCGTAAGTCGGTTGAGGGTTTTGTGGCAGCTTGCGAGACTTGCGCTCGTGCCAAAGTCCCTCATTCACGGCCATCAGGTCCTCTCCTCCCTTTGCCCATTCCTTCCTGTCCTTAGACACATCTGTCCATGGACTTCATAACGGACTTGCCTCGTTCCTCGGGGAAGACTCTGATTCTGGTGGTGATGGACCGTTTTAGCAAAATTGGTGCATTTTATCCCTTTTCCTGGTTTGCCCAATGCTAAGACGCTGGCGCAGGCATTTATTGACCACATTGTCAAATTGCATGGTATTCCTTCAGACATAGTCTCTGATAGGGGCACGCAGTTTGTTTCCAGATTCTGGATGGCTTTCTGTTCTCGCTTGGGGGTTTGGTTGTCATTCTCTTCTGCTTTCCACCCACAGTCGAATGGCCAGACGGAGCGCGTAAATCAGAATCTGGAGACATATCTGCGCTGTTTTGTGGTGGAGAATCAGGAGGATTGGTGTTCTTTTTTGTCCCTTGCTGAGTTTGCTTTAAATAACCAACGTCAGGAGTCCTCTGATATTTCACCATTTTTTGGTGCATATGGGTTTCATCCGCAGTTTGGGACTTTCTCGGGAGAGGGGTCTTCTGGTTTACCTGATGAGGACAGATTCTCCTCTATTTGGCAAAAGATTCAGGATAATCTAAAGAGCATGAGTGAGAGATATAAGCGTGTGGCAGATAAGAGACGTGTGCCTGGTCCGGACCTGAATGTTGGTGATCTGGTGTGGTTGTCTAACAAGAATATCAAATTGAAGGTTCCCTCCTGGAAGTTGGGTCCTAGGTTTATTGGGCCTTACAAGATCCTGTCTGTCATCAATCCTGTTGCCTACCGTCTTGATCTTCCTCAGACTTGGAAGATCCATAATGTTTTTCATAAGTCCTTATTGAAACCTTATGTTCAACCTATTGTACCCTCGCCTTTGCCTCCTCCTCCGATTATGGTTGATGGAAATCTTGAATTTCAGGTCTCTAGGATTGTGGATTCTCGTCTTGTCCGCGGTTCCCTTCAGTACCTCATTCATTGGGAGGGTTATGGTCCTGAGGAGAGGATGTGGGTCCCAGTGACGGACATTAAGGCCTCTCGTCTCATCAGGGCTTTCCATAGGTCCCATCCTGAGAAGGTGGGCTCTGAGTGTCCGGAGTCCACTCGTAGAGGGAGGGGTACTATCACAGCCAGACAGCTGAGAAGCTCTGACAGGAGCCTTTCAGATCCTCCTCCTTGAATTTCTTTGTTTTGGTTGAGTTCCTCATCTCGTTAGTCTATCTCAGCTGTCATGCAGTTGGACTGATTGCTGCCCTTTAAGTTCCTCCCCAGAATGCAGTAGTGTGCGGCTTATACAACTTCCTGGAGTGTGTGTGCATGCTGTTCCTAGTTCTCAGTCCACAGTCCCCAGTCGTCTGCAAGATAAGTGCTGTTTATGTATTTATGATTTTCTGTTTTCTGGATCCAGGTGACCCTGACTCCCTCTGTGTCTGTGTAGGGAGCCGGTGGTCGTATCCCCTCAGTATTGTAGGGTCTTCAGGTGTAAGATAGTCGAGGTACGTGGATATGCGCCCATCCACCTTTGGGGTGGTCGCATAGGCTGAGTAATAAGGGAGAGCGGCAGGTCTCATGCAGGGGTCTCCCTTTTGTTCCTTAGTTGTGGATCCAGTGAGTCATTGTTTATATTGTATTGTCTTGTTTCCTGTACACCATCCGTGACACTCATACTCAATACCAAGAAAACAAAGGAGCTAATTCTGGATTTTAGGAAGAAGAAACGAAATGGACACCATCCCATTAGCATTAATGGTGGAAACGTGGAGATAGTTTAAAGTTTCAGATTCTTGGGAGTTCATATTAGTCAGGACCTGTCATGGATAAAAAACACAACAGAAATTACCAAAAAAGGCCTTCAGAGGCTTTATTTTCTGAGGAGTCTGAAGAAAGCAAAACTCCCAAAACAGCTGCTAGTCAATTTTTACAGGTGCACCATAGAATCTGTTATCACATACTGCATTACAGTGGGGTCCTCCGGCTGATCTTCTGAGGACAAGAAGACCCTCAAGCGCATCATCAGAATGGCTGGCAGAATCACTGGTACTCAGTTACCATCACTGGATGACATCTTCACTGCTTTCTGCAGCAACAGGGCAAAAATTATCTGCGGGGATACAACTCACCCCGGCCACAGCCTTTTCATTCACCTACAGCTTTCCTAAACAGTCTCCTAAATGCTCGGAGATTATTGCCCCTTCCTAGGATAGAAACTACCACAGACTGAAAGTGACTCCTGCATCCATGACCCCATGATGATCTCTTGTCTGCAGTGGTGTCTGATCAGTGTGTATATATACTCATAAGCACTTCCTACTTTGCTCTTGCTATATATATGCTGTGAACTGTGAATAGTAATGCTTTCTAGTGCAGGTTTTGTTTTTTTCTAGTGTAATGCTTTAGTTTAAATGTCAGTTCTTGTTCCTCTGTCCATGGCATCTAGGATTGCTCCAAACAACATTTCATTGTATTGTACATTGTATTACATTGTATTGTACGTTGACCATGAAGGCATCTTATCTTATCTTATCTGGAACTCCCAGCGGGATCATATGACTTCACCCCACTGGGAGCGTGGGAAGGAGGGGGCACTATATATACTAGGGCACAATAAGGAACCATTATACATACTGAGAGCACTGTGGGGCATTATAGCTACAAAAGGCACCATGCGGTTATTATATATACTAGGGGTACTATGAGGGGCATTATCTATACTGGAGACACTATAAAGGGACATTATTTATACTGGGCACCAGGGGCGTAACTAGAAGTGACTGGGCCCCACAGCAAATTTTTGTATGGGACCCCCGGGTGCTTTGCAAGTCCCTCCTCCTGTGTAAACCCCACTCCTTTGTCTACTCACGATCTAGACCAGTGGAACGCAGACAGGCGCAAGGGGGGCACAGGCCAGGGGGGCTCAGACAAGGGCCGAGAACCTAATTAGCATAAACATAAAATACAGATCCTAGTACTCAGCATGATCAACCCTACCAGGCAATATGGTTTACTAGGGTTGATCATGCTGACACATGCTCTTTAATATTAAAAATTCAAAGACTTACTACTCCGCCTGTTCTTCATCATGACTATGGTGTTGAGGAACATCAAGATCTCCACTTCCCTCTGGAAGAAAACAAAAAATTATTTATACCCCTGAACAATAATAAATTTAGTGACTATATATTACTAACATACACAGACTAAATACCACCATATTGGATAATAGCTCATACCATGACTGGATAACAAACACTGCAATGTTATAGCACCATACAGTGACTGGATAACAGCGCCATACAGTGACTGGATAACAGCGCCATACAGTGACTGGATAACAGCGCCATACAGTGACTGGATAACAGCGCCATACAGTGACTGGATAACAGCGCCATACAGTGACTGGATAACACTGCCATACAGTGACTGGATAACAGCGCCATACAGTGACTGGATAACAGCGCCATACAGT
This sequence comes from Bufo bufo, assembly GCF_905171765.1. Classification (NCBI taxonomy): domain Eukaryota; kingdom Metazoa; phylum Chordata; class Amphibia; order Anura; family Bufonidae; genus Bufo; species Bufo bufo. Next base: position 820,613,341 of record NC_053390.1, on the reverse strand, counting down.
GACTGGATAACAGCGCCATACAGTGACTGGATAACACTGCCATACAGTGACTGGATAACAGCGCCATACAGTGACTGGATAACACTGCCATACAGTGACTGGATAACAGCGCCATACAGTGACTGGATAACAGCGCCATACAGTGACTGGATAACAGCGCCATACAGTGACTGGATAACACTGCCATACAGTGACTGGATAACAGCGCCATACAGTGACTGGATAACAGCGCCATACAGTGACTGGATAATGCCTCCATACAGTGACTGGATAACACTACCATACAGTGACCGGATAACGCCTCCATAAAGTGACCGGATAACACATCCATACAGTGACTGGATAACAGCGCCATACAGTGACTGGATAACACCGCCATACAGTGACTGGATAACAGCGCCATACAGTGACTGGATAACAGCGCCATACAGTGACCGGATAACGCCTCCATACAGTGACCGGATAACGCCTCCATACAGTGACTGGATAACAGCGCCATACAGTGACTGGATAACGCCTCCATACAGTGACCGGATAACACATCCATACAGTGACTGGATAACAGCGCCATACAGTGACTGGATAACAGCGCCATACAGTGACTGGATAACACTGCCATACAGTGACTGGATAACAGCGCCATACAGTGACTGGATAACAGCGCCATACAGTGACCGGATAACGCCTCCATACAGTGACCGGATAACACATCCATACAGTGACTGGATAACAGCGCCATACAGTGACTGGATAACGCCTCCATACAGTGACTGGATAACTCCGCCATACAGTGACTGGATAACACTGCCATACAGTGACTGGATAACAGAGCCATACAGTGACTGGATAACAGCGCCATACAGTGACCGGATAACACATCCATACAGTGACTGGATAACAGCGCCATACAGTGACTGGATAACAGCGCCATACAGTGACCGGATAACAGCGCCATACAGTGACCGGATAACGCCTCCATACAGTGACCGGATAACGCCTCCATACAGTGACCGGATAACGCCTCCATACAGTGACCGGATAACGCATCCATACAGTGACTGGATAACAGCGCCATACAGTGACTGGATAACAGCGCCATACAGTGACTGGATAACACTGCCATACAGTGACTGGATAACAGCGCCATACAGTGACTGGATAACAGCGCCATACAGTGACTGGATAACAGCGCCAAACAGTGACTGGATAACAGCGCCATACAGTGACTGGATAACACTGCCATACAGTGACTGGATAACAGCGCCATACAGTGACTGGATAACAGCGCCATACAGTGACTGGATAACAGCGCCATACAGTGACCGGATAACGCCTCCATACAGTGACCGGATAACGCCTCCATACAGTGACTGGATAACAGCGCCATACAGTGACTGGATAACGCCTCCATACAGTGACTGGATAACAGCGCCATACAGTGACTGGATAACACTGCCATACAGTGACTGGATAACAGAGCCATACAGTGACTGGATAACAGCGCCATACAGTGACCGGATAACACATCCATACAGTGACTGGATAACAGCGCCATACAGTGACTGGATAACAGCGCCATACAGTGACTGGATAACACTGCCATACAGTGACTGGATAACACTGCCATACAGTGACTGGATAACACTGCCATACTGCCATACAGTGACCGGATAACACTGCCATACAGTGACCGGATAACACCTCCATACAGTGACTGGATAACAGCGCCATACAGTGACCGGATAACACCTCCATACAGTGACTGGATACAGTGACTGGATAACACTGCCATACAGTGACTGGATAACACTGCCATACAGTGACTGGATAACACTGCCATACAGTGACTGGATAACACTGCCATACAGTGACTGGATAACACTGCCATACAGTGACTGGGCACAGTGTAGAGTATAAGAGGGCAAAGTACAGGGGTATTTCCTTATACTCCTGTAATATGCCTCCTACACAGTATTATAATGGGACATAGTGCAGGGAATAGGACACAGGGCAGGGGGCACAGTACAGGGTGGTGGACAAATACACGGTAGTGGGCCCAGTACAGGGCAGGGGGCACAATACAGCATAGGGTGCACAGTACAGGGCAGGGGGTGCAGTATAGAGAAGGGGGCACAGTACAGGGCTGGGGGCACAGTACGGGGTGGTGGACAAATACATGGTAGTGGGCCCAGTACAGGGCAGGGGGCACAGTACAGCATAGGGTGCACAGTACAGGGCAGCGGCCGCAGTATAGAGAAGGGGGCTCAGCAGGCCAGGGACAAGGCCATTTGGTGCCCAGGGCGAAGATGGCAAACTGCGCCCCCCCCCCCGGCATACTGGTGGCAATTGATCAGGCAAACTGGCAGCACGCTGGCGGCAATTGATGGGCACAGTGGGGCAAACTGGCAACAATTGATGGGCACAGTGGCTGTGTTTGATGGGCACAGTGGCTGTGTTTGAGGGGCAGAGTGGCTGCGTTTAATGGGTACAGTGGCTGCGTTTAATGGGTACAGTGGCTGCGTTTGATGGGTACAGTGGCTGCGTTTGATGAGCAGAGTGGCTGCGTTTGATCGGCACAGTGGCTGCGTTTGATGGGCAAAGTGGCGAAAATTGACGAGTGGCACAGTGGCTGCGTGTGTTGGCACAGTGGCTGTGTGTGATGGCACAGTGGCTGCATGTGATGGCACAGGGGCTGCATGTGATGGCACAGGGGCTGCATGTGATGGCACAGTGGCGACAATTGATGGCACAGTGGCTGAGTGTGTTGGCACAGTGGCTGCATGTGATGGCACAGTGGCTGCGTTAGGTGGCACAGTGGCTGCATGATGGGCATAGTGGCGACAATTGATGGCACAGTGGCTACGGTTGGTGGGCACAGAGTGGCTGCATGTGATGGCACAGTGAAGCTGCAATTAATGTTTTTTTTTTTTTTTACAGAAAAGGCAAGCTTAAAATAACACAAAATCATTTCTTTAAACTGCTTTTTTTTATTAAAAAAATTATGATCATCTCAGTCCAATCCCCCCCCCCTTCCCCCCGGGGGGGGGGGGATTGGACTGAGATGACCATAATTTTTTTAATAAAAAAATTAGTTTGTTATTTGTATTACATTATTTTCTTACTTTTTACAGTCTGTGTGTGAGTAGCAGCTAGTGAAGGCAGGCTCCTCGTGGCTTGTTCTTCACGCGCCGACACAGCTCCCTGTAGGCTGCGCGAGTCCTCCCTCTCTCACCTCACACCTCGCCTCCGGCGTGAGCCGCGTGACGTCACACGGCGCACGCCGGTGGTATCAACCAAATGAATCCTCCATGGGGGGGGGGGGCGAGGAAACGCAGAGGAGGAAAGGGAGCCCGAGCCAGGAGCGCAGTCGGCACAAAATTCATAGGGGGAGAGAAGGAGCAGCGCTGACATGGCTGGTGTGGACGGTGTAGGCGCAGTGGCGTCTCTAGCTTTCAAATTTTGGGGGGGCACACTGGGGGCCAGGACAAAAGTAGGGGGGGCAGCTATAACAATGATACATTTACACAAGTACGCTTAGAAATGCTACAATACTTTACCCAATACCTAAAACCGCAACAGGGAAGAAAAGTCCAGCTGTCTGTGGATGACACTTTTATAGAGAGGGGGATCTGTGGATGACACTGCTATGGGGGGGATCTGTGGATGCCACATACCGTATATAGCATCTTATGCTATATGTGTCATCCCCAGATCCACCCCATGACAGTGTCATCCCCATTTCCCCCTCCATAACAGTGTCATCCACAGATCTCCCTCCCTATAACAGTGTCATCCACAGATCTCCCTCCCTATAACAGTGTCATCCACAGATCTCCCTCCCTATAACAGTGTCATCCACAGATCTCCCTCCCCGCCTCTCACAGGAGTGTACATATATAAAAAAAAGCATATTTCACATGAACACTTACAGTTACTTGGCTTGGCCCTTGGGGATCTCGGACGCCACTTCCACACTTTGGCCGGGGGCTCGGCGGAGCTGATGTTGTGTTTTATCCTAATGAGAAAGATTTCATAATAAGGATTTGGAGAAGGGGCAGAGGGATAGCAGAGCAGGGAGAGGCTGGTGCTGCTACTAGGGGGTCATACCATGGGGGAGTAATAAAACCCACCATAATGCCCCCCAGTAGAAAGAATTCTCTTTATAATGTGCAAAACATACCCCTTTGTAATGCCCCCAGTTGAGCTAATGTCCCCCATAATGTGCCAGTATAAAATACCCCTATATAGTGCCCCAGTAAATGGCTCCATAGTGCTCCTCTCCCCCCTTCCTGCTAGTGCCCCCCATAATGTACCAGTATAAAATGCCCCATATATCGTGCCCCAGTAGATGCCCTCAGTGTCCCCCATAATTTGCAAGTATAAAATACCCCTTCTTAGTGCCCCCCGTAGATGACTCCATAGTACTCCTCTCTCCCCTTCTCCATAGTACCCACCATAATGTGTCCCAGTATAAAATGCTACTGTACAGAGCCCCCCATATAAAACACCCCTTCTTTGTGGCCTCAGTAGATGCCCCTATAGTGCCCACCAATAATGTGCCAGTAATAAGTGCCCTCAATAACGTGCCACTGCCAGTAACAAGAGCCCCCCAATGTGCCAGTAACAAGAGCCCCATCACGTGCCAGTAATAAGCCCCCCATCACGTGCCAGTAATAAGCCCCCCATCACGTGCCAGTAATAAGCCCCCCATCACGTGCCAGTAATAGGCCCCCCCATTACGTGCCAGTAATAAGCCCCCCATCACGTGCCAGTAATAGGCCCCCCCATCACGTGCCAGTAATAAGCCCCCCATCACGTGCCAGTAATAGGCCCCCCCATTACGTGCCAGTAATAAGCCCCCCCATTACGTGCCAGTAATAAGCCCCCCATTACGTGCCAGTAATAAGCCCCCCATTACGTGTCAGTAATAAGCCCCCCATTACGTGCCAGCAATAAGCCCCCCATTACGTGCTTGTAATAAGCCCCCCATTACGTGCCAGTATTAAGCCCCCCCCATCACTTGCCAGTATTAAGCCCCCCATCATGTGCCAGTATTAAGTCCCCCCATCATCATGTGCCAGTATTAAGCCCCCCCATCATCATGTGCCAGTATTAAGCCCCCCCATCATGTGCCAGTATTAAGCCCCCCATTGTAATAAGCCCCCCCATTGTAATAAGCCCCCCATTGTAATAAGCCCCCCCATTGTAATAAGCCCCCTCATTGTAATAAGCCCCCCCATTGTAATAAGCCCCCCTCATTGTAATAAGCCCCCCATTGTAATAAGCCCCCCTCATTGTAATAAGCCCCCCTCATTGTAATAAGCCCCCCCATTGTAATAACCCCCCCCCCATTGTAATAAGCCCCCTCCATTGTAATAAGCCCCCTCATTGTAATAATCCCCCCATTGTAATAAGCCCCCCCATTGTAATAAGCCCCCTCATTGTAATAAGCCCCCCCAATTGTAATAAGCCCCCCCCATTGTAATAAGTCCCCCCATTGTAATAAGCCCCCCCATTGTAATAAGTCCCCCCACTGTAATAAGCCCCCCTCATTGTAATAAGCCCCCCCCCCATTGTAATAAGCCGCCCCCCCCAATGCCAGTAACACTATTGTAAAAAAAAAAAACAACAGAAAAAAACACTTATACTTACCTCAGTGTCAGCGATGCGATGCAGACTCTTCCTGTGTCCCGCGCTGTAAGGCTCGGGCGGTGTGATGACGTCATCGCCCCGCCTTCGCCGGCCTCTGATAGGCTGCCGGCCTAGTGCCTGCAGCCTATCAGAGGAAGGGGAAGGGACACGCCTCTCCCTCCCCTGCACCTCCGCTGGCACAGGCAGATTACTAAGGAGATGAGCGCAATGGAAGCGCTCATCTCCCTGTGCCCGGCGGCGGCGGCTCACTTGGGGGGGCATTTTAGTTGGGGGGGCACATGGGGGGGCACAGCACTTCACCTGCGCCCCCCTCCTGTCCGCAAATGGTAGCGCCCAGGGCACCCGCTCCTTCGGCCCCTGCCTTGTACCGGCCCTGGGGCTCAGTACAGGGCCGGGGGCACAGTATGGGGCTAGGGGCACAGTACAGCATAGGGTGCACAGTAAAGGGCAAGGGCTGCAGTATAGAGAATGGGGCACAGTACAGCGCTGGGGGCACAGGGCTTTTGGCACAGAGTAGGGGGCACAGTACAGGGCAGGGGGCACAGGGCTTGTGGCACAGAGCAGGGGGCACAGTACAGGGCAGGGGGCACAGGGCTTGTGGCACAGAGCAGGGGGCACAGTACAGGGCAGGGGGCACAGGGCTTGTGGCACAGAGCAGGGGGCACAGTACAGGGCAGGGGGTACAGGGCTTGTGGCACAGAGCAGGGGGCATAGTACAGGGCAGGGGGCACAGGGCTTGTGGTACAGAGCAGGGGGCATAGTACAGGGCAGGGGGCACAGACTCACCATTTTTGGTCAGGCTGGCAGAGAGTCCTAAGCAGGAGGTCGGCAGGAGACAGAAGCTGAGGTAAAAAGGGTGCAGGGATTCTGCAAGTCTGCAAATTCCCCGGCTATCAGCAGGTTAAACACAGACACGGTCTTCTTTGACTGCAGACAGATCACACAGGAAGCTGTGCACTGGCCGGCTGCAGATAGTGCTCAGCTCAGCAACCAAGGGCACAAGCTGCCTGCTACTTAGCCCCGAGGCACAACACTATGTGGGGACATACCTGAAAAGTTCTCAGGTATCTCCCCCAAAAGCCCAGTGACTGATGTGCACATGTGCACTGCGCTGCTGCCGTGGAGCTCCTCTTGCATGTTTCGTTTCTCCCGCCTGCCGCTCCCTCCTCCTCCTCAGGTCAGATCAGTAGGCGGGCCTAATTAGACCAGCGAGATGCTGGCAGGGGGGGGGGGGGGGGTGGCCGCCGCACGGTATGTGAATCACTGAATTGTGAAGGGGCCCCCGCTGTATGTGAAGGGGCCTCTGATGTATGTGAAGGGGCAGCCGCTGTATTAAACAATCATCTGAGACAGTCACACGCTGCTAGGCACCGCCGGGCCCCGAAGCAGCCGCTTCCCCTGCTTCCCTGGTAGTTACGCCACTGCTGGGCACACTATGGGGGCACTGGAAATATTAAGGCAATGCAGGGTTTGGGGTTTAAAAAAACAAGCCAATGAAATTCATCCATGTTAATGACCGATTTTAATGTCCGTTAAATGGAGGTTAGAAACAGACTGTCGGGAAATGACTGCACACACAAGGATGCACAATGACTATGAAAAACTGACCGTTTATTCGCTTTTAACTGCATTTGTTTCACTGTCATGTGAATCTAGAGTCAAAGGAAAATATAATACTCCAAAGCCTCCACTTGCTATAAAATAATTCACCTTTTATTCCCAAATCATATATTAGTTAAAACGTTTAACATTTCATATTCATGCTTTGGAATTTGCCCTTATATTATCTCTAGTGTTTAGCGAATCGAAGCTGATGAAGTGGAATTGTATCCGAAGTTTAGGAGAAATTTGATTTGCACCGAATCGGCTACACGAGTTACTTCCACTCTGTTAGAAGCCCGGGAACAATATCACCCATAATGCCATGCAGACAGCCAATCAGCAGCTAGCCAGCTCCTGTGATGTCACAGCTCTATACAATCCTGATCCTGCCCGGTCTCCGCCATTTTACTGTGCACTGAGTGTAGGGAGAGACGTGACAGGTGCTAGGGACGGTGATTAAGAAAGCCTTTATTAGTGAAATATTGAATAGAGACAGCGCAGGGACAGTGTAGGAAGATCACCGGGTGACTTTTTACACAGTATAGGGAGAACCTAGGGAGAGTGAAGGGACTAATTGAGCAGAGTCCTCCTTGGTTAATAGATAAGCAATTCTATAACACATTGATTCTCTAATTGAGGTTAAAACGCTGTCTAATACTACGGCTATTGTGGTGACCACATGATGTTATAAATAAGTAATTCTATAACACATTGATTCTCTAATTGAGGTTAAAAAAAACTGTGTAATACTACTGCTATTGTGGTGACCACATGATGTTATAAATAAGTAATACTATAACGCCTTGAATCACTAATTGGGGTGAAAAGGCTCTCTAATATTACTGCTATTGTGGTGTCCACATTGTTTTATACATAAGTAATTCTATAACGCCTTGATTTTGTAATTGGGGAAAAAAAGCTCCCGACTTTTTCAGCTATTTGTAGTGATGAGCGGACCTGTAGATGTTCGGGTTTGACGGGTTTGGCTGAACTTTGTTTCAAAGTTTGGTTCCGGTCATGAACTTTGACCCTGAACATCGAACTCTATTGAAGTCACTAGAGACTCGAACTTTGGGGCTGAAAAATGGCTGTAAAAAAGTCATAGAAAAAGCTAGAGGGCTGCAAAGGGATCCAAATGGGGTAAGAGTAGCACAATTGCCCTGCAAACAAATAAATAAAAAAATTGATCCAGGAGGAGGAGGTCGAAGTGGAGTATGTAGTTTAGGAGGCTGTAGATATGGTGGTGTAGGTGGAAGAGGGGGAGGAGGAAGCCAACACAGTTTTTGTTTTTTGGATTTTTCAGTTAATTCTGTGTGTGACCTATAGACATTTTTGGGGTGTGGTCAGTATACTTCTGTAATTAATGGAAGAGGTGGAGGAGGTATTCAATATAATTTTTTTGGTTTGTGGAATCCCAAAACATTGGGAAATAGCAAAGAGAACGCACAAAGTGCGCTGGAGTATAACAATGGCTGGTTATGGCTGGTAGACTTCACTACTGCCAAAATAAGACATAATAATCTTGAGCCTGGAGATAAAAGTCCGAGTGGAGGAGGAGGCGGACGTGCTGGTGGAGGCAGAAATGGCAAAGAGAATGCACAAATTGCGCTGGAGTATAACAATGGCTGGGTGCAGTCGGTATAACTCTCTACTCTGTGTAAGGTACGGACAAGTCCTGTGGGATCTATGCTGGTTCAATTTAATGAATGTGACACCTCTAAGGCGTAAAGGGCAAGCTCAAGCTATGTGCACAATTTGGAGACCCAAAAGTTAAATGGGGCAGACTCATCAGACAGTACGTGCAGACGTGTGCACAGATATTGTTCCACCATGTTGCTGAAATGCTGACTCCTGCAAAGACGTTCCGTATCAGATTGTGGTTCTGGATGTTGTGTCATGCTAGCAGAGCTTTACCACATTTCAACCATGCTAACCCTCCCTTCTGAGCTGATGGCAGTGCCCCAGCTGTGTTGGAGCCTTCCTCCTCCTCATTATCCACCTCATACTTCCATTGAGCCCCTGCTGTCAGGTGGGAACACCATCAGTAGTGCGTCTACCAGCATACTCTTGTACTTGCGCATTTTCCGACCACGCTCAAATGACGGAAGTAAAGGCGGGACTTTGTCCTTGCAGTGGGGATCCAGTAGGGTGGCCACCCAGTAATCAGCACTGGTAACAATGCAGGAAACTTGTCAGTCATTGCGCAGGCACTGCAGCATGTAGTCGCTCATGTGTGCTAGGCTGCCCAGAAGCAACAACAAGCTGTCCTCTGTATCCCCCCAACCACGCTCCATTGATGCCCATCAGCTGATTTGGGTGCCACCCTGCTGTGAATGTGGATCCTCCTCCTCATTCTCCAAAACTGTGCTCTGGCTAGACAGATGTGTACCTGGCTGCTGTTGGAGCAGGACCCCACCCTCCAAACCATGTGTGGACGACTGGCCTGATATCCGTGGGAATGTTCCCTGTTCCTCCTCCTCTTCCTCCTGTGCTACATCCTCATCGATCATCGCCTAAAGCATTTTTTCCAGGAGACATAGAATTGGGAAAGTAACGCTGAGGATGGCGTCTTCAGCACTGGCCATGTTGGTGGAGTGGTCAAAACAGTGCAAAACGGCACACACGTCCCGAATGGAGACCTACTCTTTGGTGGTGATGTGGTGCTGTTCCGCAAAGAGACTCACCTGTGCATGCTGCAGCTGAAATTCCACTATCGCAGGCTGCTTCTCGCACAGTCTCTCCAGCATATGCAAGGTGGAGTCACAGGTGGTGAGTGGGAAGAAAGAAGTTACGTTGCAGCGCAGATAGGCGACCAGCAGCAGGGTGAGAACGCTGAAAGCGTGCACAGACGGCCCTTCTTTTCTGCAGCAGCTCTGACATATCCGGGGAATTTTTCAGGAACCACTCAGCACCAAATTCAGCACATGCACCAGGCAAGGGATGTGTGTCAAACTGGCTAGGCCTAGAACTGCTAAAAATTTCACCTGTTGTCGCACACCACCAGGCCGGGCTTGAGGCTCAGCAGCACCAACCACTCATCAGTCTGTTCTTCCATTCCTGTCCTCAGCTCTTGCGCGTAGAGTTTTTTCCCCCAAACATATCAGTTTCCTAACAGCCTGTTGTCATTTCCCCCTGGCTATGCTGAAGTTGGTGGTGCAGGTGTTGCGCTGACATGATGAGGAGGCGGTACAGGAGGAACAGGATGAGGAAGGGGAGTAGGAGGAATAGGCAACATAAGGCACCGAGAAACGTCCTGCAATCCTCGGTGGCGGTAGGATATGCACCAAACTGCTTTGCACCTCAGACTCAGCCGCCACTACATTTAACCAGTGGGCAGTTAGAGAGATATAACATCCATGACCATGCTTACTGGTCCACATATCGGTGGTTATGTGGACCTTGCCACTGATAGCATTGCACAGCGCACACCTGATTTTTTTCCACCACTTCTTCATGCAGGGCAGGAATGGCCCACATGGAAAAGTAGTGGGGGTTGGGAACAGCCACTGTCAGTAGGTTTTTAAAACTGTCCGTCTCCACCATACGGAATGGCATTTTAAAGGCCTGGAATTTGGAAATGCTGGCATTCAGGGCAAGGACTCATGGATGATTGTGGGGGGGGGGGGGGGTTACTTCCTCTTTCTCTCCAGTGTTTGGGGAATGGACATCTGAAGGCTTCCATGGGACAGTGTCGAGATGCTTGGTGAAACTGATGGTGGTGTTGCTGTTACATTCTCTCTTTCAGGGGTGCCAGGTGTCGCTGTCGCTCTAGAGGAGAAGAAAGAGGCTGAGACCTCAGCAGAAGAGGCAGCAGGAGGAGCCGCAGATCTTTTGTGGGTATTCAGGTGTCTACTCCACTGCAGCTCATGCTTTGCAGTTAGATGCCTGTTCATGCAGGTGGTGCTTATGTTTAGAACATTTATACTTTGCTAGAGGCTCTGACTGCACAGCGTGCAAACCGCCCTTGTCTTGTTGTCAGCACATTGCCTGAAGAACTGCCACGCCAGGGAACTAATTTGAGCTGGCTTTGGTGTGCTCTGTCCCCTGGCATGGTGGGCAGTAGCAGGAGTACTGGCTAGGGGCCGACCACTGTGGTTTTGCCCCCTGCTCCCTCTTTTTGCTGTGTGGCTGGCACTGTTTGACCACCGAACTGCACACGTCACTCGGATGACCTGGATGCCATGTGAGGTCGAGGACCTCATCATCCTCCACATCATCTTCCACCCACTCCTCACCCCTCCCCTCCTAGCCATTCGGCACAATGCAGAAAGCCCCAGCCGTTGACACCTGTGTTTCATCATCATCAGCAGAGATGCGCTGTGGCAGTCCTCCCACATCCTCATATATAAGTGGTTGGGCATCAGTGCACTCAATCTCTTCCACTTCTCGGGGCAGGGCTACGTGGATGGCCCACGGAACCCCACCAGCAGAGTCATTAAAAAGCATAGGTGACTGTTGCATGACTTGGGGCTCAGACTGCTTGGCTGATGTGCAAGGGGTTGAGGTGGAAGACAGATGCCCATGGGCTGCCGGTACCAACTCTGCATTTTTTTGACAGGGGACCGGGTGGAAAACAATGTGCAGGAACTGGAGGCACTGTCACCCATCAAATCTAGTACCACCTCTAATTGTTCTGGCCTCACCATTCGTACAGTGGTATTCGGGCCTACAAAATGACACAGAACGTCCTGTCGCCTGCTGTGGCAAAACCAACCTCGCCACTGGGTTTTGGAGAGGACTGGCTGCTGGCCTCTTGCCCCTGGATTATGGGCCATATACTAACTTTTAAACCCCTGAACCTATTCAAGTGAAGTTTGGATAGGTTTGTCCCCAAGTTATACTGTTTAAATTGATGTTAGTTATATGTATGGCCAATGTAAACTCACAAAGTTGTAACAATTTATAATAAGTGTAACTTGTCAGCTTGGGAGGAAATGCTGGGTGTGTTTCTATTGTGCCATTGTCCCATTGTGTGTTTAAAGGGTGATGTCTGTCCTATTGTCTGCACATGTGTATTGGTGACTTCTCTTTGTCTTGAGAGATAATTGGATTGCTCCTCAGGTTGTCTCCGGGACAGAGAGGAGGGAACCATGATGCATGGTGGGTATATGTTGTATCTGTCCTATGTCACAGTCTTCATTCTGGTCCTCTGGGGGCGTGAACGATTAGTTGCTGTAGTTACATTGTATGTGTTGTAAATTACTGATTGGTTGTATTTCAAACCCCTGTGGGCAGTACTATGTTTGTGGTTTATGAATAAAATAGGCTGGACTTGAAGTACAGTCAGACCACTGCTTGACCCTCAACACGGAGCCTTGTCTCGTTATTGGGGGGATTCACTGTATGCTGTTAGAAGACCGATTGCCAGAAGTGTAAGCTGATCCCTGTTCATCTGCTAGCAGCTATTCGTGAGGTTCCAGTTTGGAGTGCTACTTTGTATCTAGTTCGGGAGTTGGTGTCCTGCAGTAGCTGTGCCTGTCTCTCAGAAAAGGGGCATATCGCCTAAACAGATTTTAACCCCTTGTCTGCTGAAACGGTCCGTTACACCTGCGTACACCTGAGGAAGGTATTTCATTTGGGTGCGTAGCCTGCACAGATCGACAATATCCTCTCCCTGCAGCAGGAGCTCCACCAACACCAGCAGCACCACGGCCACATCCCGTATTCGATGCTCTCCTAATTTTTTTATGGTCACCCACTAAATTGGCTGACAGACGAACAATTGAATTTTTGGGTCATGGGTGAAAATGAGGTTTAGGATAATCCCAAAAAATGCTAAAAGTCACCAACAGAATTAACAGCCAGATTAAGTATTGTATTTCCGTGTCACGGATGCAAAGATTTGCGCCCCCAAAAATGGGTTTATTTCACCCACACAATTAACAGACTGATATAACTATTATATTACAGTAAAACAGATGGAAAGGAATTGTTTTGAACCCCCAAAAATGGCCTTATGTAACCGACAATTAACAGACTGATTAACTATTCTATTACTGTAAGATGGATGCAAAGGCAGTGTTTTGACACCCAAAAATTGGTTTTAGGTCACCAACACAAATAACAGACTAATTAACTATCCTATTACAGTAAGACAGATGCAAAGGCGGTGTTTGGAACCGAAAAACTGGCTGTATGTTACCCACAGAATTAATAGCCACAGAATTAATAGCCTAATTAAGTATTGTATTTATGGGTCACTGGTGCAAAAGGAGGTGTTTTGCCACAATCAAAAATTCTTACAGGTCACCCACAGATTTAACAGCCACAGTAACCACTTAAGGGCCACAGGTTTATACCCCCCTAGTGACCAGTCCCTTTTTTTACAAATCGGCACTCCACAACTTTAACGGTTTATTGCTCGGTCATGCAAATTACCACCCAAATGAATTTTAACTCCTTTTCTTCTCACTAATAGAGCTTTCCTTTGGTGGTATTTCATTGCTGCTGACATTTTAACTTTTTTTATTAATCGAAATTTACCGAAATTTTTGCAAAAAAATGACATTTTTCACTTTCGGTTGTAAAATTTTTCAAATAAAACTACATTTCTATATAATTTTTTCTCTAAATTTATTGTTCTACATGTCTTTGATAAAAAAAATGCAATAAGTGTATATTTATTGGTTTGCGCAAAAGTTATAGCGTTTACAAACTATGGTACAAAAATGTGAATTTCCGCATTTTGAAGCAGCTCTGACTTTCTGAGCACCTGTCATGTTTCTTGAGGTGCTAGAATGCCAGGATAGTATAAATACCCCACAAGTGACACCATTTTGGAAAGAAGACACCCCAAGGTATTCCGTGAGGGGCATGGCGAGTTCCTAGAATTTAATTTTTTTTGGCACAAGTTAGCGGAAAATGATGTATATATTTTTTTCTTACAAAGTCTCATATTCCACTAACTTGTGACAAAAAATAAAAACTTCCATGAACTCACTATGCCCATCACAAAATACCTTGGGGTGTCTTCTTTCCAAAATGGGGTCACTTGTGGGTATTTATACTGACCTGGCATTTTAGGGGCCCTAATGCGTGAGAAGTAGTTTGAAATCAAAATGTGTAAAAAATGACCTGTGAAATCCTAAAGGTGCTCTTTGGAATTTGGGCCCCTTTGTGCACCTAGGCTGCAAAAAGTGTCACACATGTGGTATCACCGTACTCAGGAGAAGTTGGGCAATGTGTTTTTACATATACCCATGCTGGGTGAGATAAATATCTCTGTCAAATGACAACTTTGTATAAAAAAAATGGGAAAAGTTGTCTTTTAGAAAGAGATTTCTCTTACCCAGCATGGGTATATGTAAAAAGACACCACAAAACACATTGCCCAACTTCTCCTGAGTACGGCAATACCATATGTGTGACACTTTTTTGCAGCCTAGGTGGGCAAAGGGGCCCAAATTCCAAAGAGCACCTTTAGGATTTCACAGGGCATTTTTTACACATTTTGATTTCAAACTACTTCTCACGCATTAGGGCCCCTAAAATGCCAGGGCAGAATAACTACCCCACAAGTGACCCATGTGAAGGTTATAGTCGTGGACAGAGAGGGGTTTCACAATGACTCCGGTTGCCCTTTCAATTTGGACAGTCGTGTCTCCGTGAATGGTGGACAGAAGGTAAACGTCCCTCTTGTCCCTCCACTTCACCGCGAGCAGTTCTTGGTCACACAAGGCAGCCCTCTCTCCCCGTGCAAGTCGGGTACCAACGAGCCGTTGGGGGAAGCCCCGGCGACTAGGTCGCGCGGTGCCACAGCATTGAATTCCGACTAGATGTAAGTGCCGAAAGAGGGCCACGCTTGAGTAAAAATTGCCCATGTATAAGTGGTACCCCTTGTGGAGTAAGGGTGACACCAAGTCCCAGACAATCTTGCCACTGCTCCCCAGGTAGTCAGGACATCCGACCGGCTCCAGTTTTGAGTATTTTCCCTCATAGACCCTAAAACGATATGTATAGCCTGTGGCCCTTTCACAGAGCTTATACAGCTTGACCCCATACCGGGCGCGCTTGCTGGGGATGTACTGTTTTATGCCAAGGCGCCCGGTAAAATGTACTAGGGACTCGTCTATGCAGATGTTTTGATTAGGGGTATACGCATCTGCAAATCTGGATGACAAATGGTCTACGAGGGGCCAAATTTTGTGGAGCCGGTCATAAGCAGGGTGGCCTCTTGGATGACAGGTGTTATTGTCAGCGAAATGCATAAAGCACATGATGACCTCAAAACGTGCCCTGGACATTGCAGAAGAGAACATGGGCATGTAATGTATTGGGTCTTTAGACCAATTGTCATGCTCCACTCTGACGATGTGCGGAGGTCAGCCAGGATTGCAGCACGAGTCTAGTATTTGTTTTGATGCTGTGCTGGATCCGCCTCGCATCAGGTGCACTGGGTGGAGTCATTAGTTTAAATGGTCTCCAGCTAAGTGCTCTGAGCGGATTATACTGTTTATTATGGTCTGGGAAGTTTGGAAGGAAGGTTGGCTGTTTGTTCCTGCTCTCAGCAGATAAGTGTTTTTTCTTGTTTGGTTGTTTATGTCATCTTACCCATCCAGGTTCTGTGCGAGCAGGCTGCTCCTTTCTCCCCACTTCACCATCTCAGGGAGTTCAGGGTTCTGTTAGTATAGGCTGGTGGACACAGCAAATCTACCTTCAAGGTTTGTCTGTGGGCTGAGCATTGCAGGGAAAGAGGTCAGGGATAAACTAGGAGGTGACCCTTCCCCTGTCTCTCGTCCAGAGCCTGGTTGGTGTGTTATCTGCTTAACTGTGCACGTCTGCCGTGACACCAATATGACCGCATGCTGAGGATAAGGCCCAAAAAAATTTTAAACTTGGAAACTGCGACTGGTTTCCACCGGTAAGGCTGGGCATAGAAGCTTTCCGGATTGGCGGTAATAAACTGTGTGGCGTAGCGGTTGGTTTCTGCCACAACTAGGTCATAGAGATCCGCGGTGAAGAAAAGCTCAAAAAACTGAAGGGCCGATCCTAAATGAGCCGTCTCCACGCAAACTCCAGACTGGGCGGTGAAAGGGGGCAATACGGGTGCGGCGGAAGCAGGGGAGTGCCAATTAGGATTTGCCAGCACCTCTGGGAGACTAAGGGTTCTACGGTCCTGTGAACGTGGTGGCTGCGACGAGGGAGTTACTGCACGTGCCACCGTACCAGCTGGAACTGCCCTTCTGGTGCTCGCCACTTCACCAGGGAATACGGCAGTGCTGGTAGAAGGTCCAGGATGTGCTGCGCTGCTGGTGTATGCCGCACCATAAACAAGATCAGCGCTAGCACCACTCTGCTGCAAATGAGGCTCATCATGCGGGGTATACAGAACCCTGACATGGGATCGGGTACGCCTGACCATAGCAGGGACCTCTACCTTGTCATCTTCACTAGCGGTTAGAGTGCCACTGCTGTCTACAGGTTCATATTCTGAACCACTGGATTCAGCGGGTGAGGCGTCCCCATCGGTTTCATCCATCACGGGCAGAGTCCGGTAGGCCTCTTCAGCGGAATACCCCTTGTTTGACATTTTGGGTTCACTAAATTTAGGTGGTATTCCTCTGAGACTACCCAGGAAAAAAAGCAAACCTGCCTAGTAAAAAGGAGTGCTTGCGAAGTAAAGCTGCGATCGCTAATAAAGATCCAAAAAGCTCAAAAGTGATCTTTATAGCGCCACAGCGATTTTACGGTGTTTTTGCAGTGATCAGAAAAAAAAAAAATTCTGTCACTGCGGTGGGGCGGACTGAACGCAAGTGTGCGCACAAGATCAGGCCTGATTGGGTGAACACTGCGTTTTGTAGAGCCTAATGTGACCCTAATGTACTTATATAGATCTGAATGCGATCAGTCTTGATCACTTACAGATACTATATAGTACTAGTGCTGATTAGAGACAGCGATGACGCTAATCAGCGACTAATCAGTGACTGCGGTACGGTGGGCTGGGCGCTAAACTACCTAGCAAGTAGCTAACTACCTGGCGGTGATGAGGGACCCTTACAGGGGGGTGATCAATGACAGGGGGGTGGACAGGGGGGTGATCAGGGTGATCAGGGAGTCTAATATGGGTGATCAGGTGCTAAATAAGGGGTTAATAAATGACAGGGTAATGTCTAATGTGTAGTGTGGTGATTTGGTGCTACTTACAGAGCTGCCTGTGTCCTCTGGTGGTCGATCCAAGCAAAAGGGACCACCAGAGGAGCAGGTAGCAGGTATATCAGACGCTATTTTCAAAATAGCGTCTGACATAACCATTTCATTGGTCGATTCAAAAATCCACAGCCTGCCAGCCAATGATCGCGGCCGGCAGGCTGCAGATGAACTTGTGAACTACGCGATCCTGTGAGGAAATCTCGGCTCACGCGAGATGACGCCGATCGGCGTTAGTGTGACCTGGCAGCGCCGCAGCAATCACGCCTTTCGGCGTTAGCGAGACGGGAGGTGGTTAAAAGCCTAACACTGCCCTGACTGCAGCAGCATCCTGTTTCTACACTAGTTAGAGCAGAATGCCAGCGCAACATGTGATCTGGCATCTATGCATGCAGCGTCATGTGCTGCGCCGGCCAATCACAGCCATGCCAATACTAGGCATGACTGTTATGGCTTCCAAGTGTCCAGGTTCGCTCATCCCTAATCAAGACATAATGGAATTGTTTATCTATTGTAGTAAGGCGCAGGGGTCCGTCCATACAGAAGGTACGTGTCACCGAGGTTCCTGGCCTCAGTGAGATAAGAACCAGTAATTTTGTGTGTCAGCGGCAGCTAGTGCTCACTGACACTGTTGTACTTAGTGTGGCTGTAAAGCCGATCCGGGCCGGTTCTTATTGGGAGCAGCCAAAGAGCAGGGTGGGTGCCTGTTCCCCGCGTCCAGGCCAGGTTTTGGGCTGGGGTTTAAAAACCCAGCCAGCAGCTCAGCTGGGTGTGGAATGATCCTCCAGGTGATTGTGGAGCTGTGGAATCTCTGTGCTTTGGGAGCTGAGGAGACCCGCCACGCTGCCAGGCTGAGAGCCGCATGAGAGCCGCCTGCTGTGGACTGCCAGGTGATTTGTGGAATCTTGCTGTGTGAATTAACACCAAGACCCTGTGAAGTGTTGTTTTTCCTTTTCTGCTTGTTTTGGTGTGAATAAACACGGAACTTTTGTTTTTCAACCGTGGTCTTGCCTCTGTGTTGCGTCCGCTTACCCTGCCTACCAGTAAGGTGGACACACCAATAACCATAGAATTAGACAGGTTGTTCACCCCTCTTTTAGAATCAAAGCCTAAGGCCCCTTTCACACGGGCCAGTATTCCGCGCGGATGCGGGAGGTGAACGCATTGCACCTGCACTGAATACTGACCCATTCATTTCTATGGGGCTGTGCACACGAGCAGTGATTTTCACGCATCACTTGTGCGTTGCGTGAAAATCGCAGCATGCTCCTCTTTGTGCGTTTTTCACGCAACGCAGGCCCCATAGAAGTGAATGGGGTTGCGTGAAAATCGCTAGCATCCGCAAGCAAGTGCGGATGCGGTGCGATTTTCACGCACGGTTGCTAGGAGACTCGATTATTATTATTTTCCCTTATAACATGGTTATAAGGGAAAATAATAGCATTCTGAATACAGAATGCATAGTAAAACAGCTCTGGAGGGGTTAAAAAAAATAAAAAAATAATTTAACTCACCTTAATCCACTTGATCGCGGAGCCCGGCATCTCCTTGTGTCTCCTTTGTTGAAGGACCTATGGTGAGCATTAAATACAGTTACAGGACCTTTGATGACGTCACTTCGGTCATCACATGGTACGTCACATGATCTTTTACCATGGTGATTCACCATGGTAAAAGATCATGTGACGTACCATGTGATGACCGGAGTGACGTCATCAAAGGTCCTTTACCCAGGTCCTAAAGAAAAGAATACAGAAGCAGATGCCGGCTGCGCTATCAAGTGGACTAAGGTGAGTTAAACATTTTTTATTTATTTTTTAACCCCTCCAGCGCTGTTTTACTATGCATTTTGTATTCAGAATGCTATTATTTTCCCTTCTAACCATGTTATAAGGGAAAATAATACAATCTACAGAACATTGATCCCAAGCCCGAACTTCTGTGAAGTTCGGGTTTGGGTACCAAACATGCGCGATTTTTCTCACGCGCGTGCAAAACGCATTACAATGTTTTGCACACGCGCGGAAAAATCGTGGGTGTTCCCGCAACGCACCCGCACATTTTCCCGCAACGCCCATGTGAAAGAGGCCTAATGGAATTCTTTATCTATTAAACAAGGTGAACACCCCACTAACAGTAGAATTATACAGGTTATTTACCCCACTTTTAGTATCAAGGCCTAATAGAATTTTTTATCTATTTAACAATGTTGACACCCCACTAACATCTCCCCTTTGCATAACTCCACCATCCTATCTTTCCTTTCCCCTGTTTTTCATCACACTGATATGAGTAAAATATGAGTTTTGGAGTGGAACCTGTCCTCCGGAAAACCCTTTTTTCTGTCCGTGGCATTTTCTAAAATCTTGTCAAGGTCTGGACCAAACACATATTGACCGTGAAAGGGTAGAGAAATTAATTTATTTTTAGATGCCATGTCACCTGACCATGCTTTTAACCACAGTACCCTCCGAATAGTGTTGGATAGCACTGCAGTTCAGGCGGAGAGATGAACAGATTCCACAGAGGCATCTGCTAAAAAACTAGTCACCATCTTAAGGAGCGGAAGGCTACATAAAATTTGATCTCTCTGAGTCTTATTTACTAGATGGAGCTCCAACTGCTCCAGCCAGACATTTAAGGTTTGAGCTACTGATGTCGCAGCTACCCCAGGTTTTAATAATGCTGCCGTGGCCTCCCAGGTTCTTTTTTGACGTTTTCCACTTTCCTGTCCATGGGGTCTTTTAGTTGGGTCACATCTTAAAAGGACAGTACTGTGCGCTTTGCTACTTTAGCCACAGGTGCGTCCACCTTAGGGATGGTTTCCCAATCTGTACAACCTTCCTCATCAAATGAGTAGCGTCTTTTAATCCCCTGGGGGATAAAGGAACCCCTATTCTGGTTTCTGCCATTCTGCCTTAATTAACTTTTGCATGTTATCAGGCACTGGGAATACTGATCTGGGTCTCACCCCCAGCCCCCCAAAAATACGGATTTAGGCTTCCTAGGAATTGATTTGATAAGCTATTCAATATCATCTGGATTAAATTAAAGAATGTTATACTCATTATCTTTATCTGAGTCAAGCGGTTTTGAGATCTCAGGATCCGACTGATCCAGGTACACAGAATCAAAGTCACTATCCATGGTTAAGGTTTCTCTATAAACCGGCGGAGGAGGGGGCCTGGGGGAGGCTGAAGATAGAGCAGACTGAACTTCTTCTTTTACCAGAAGCCTTATATCTTCCAGGAAACTAGAAGAATCCCCTTTAACTATTTTAGCTGTGCATTCCTTACAGAGGGGCTTGGACCCAGATGAATGTAAACGTTTAGAGCCTATTCCACACTTTCTAGACTTAAGTTTAGCAGAGGAGGATGACTCCTTTTCTCCCTAAAAAAGTACAAGGGAGAGAAGGGTCAGCCACAGTAGGGTATTACAGTACAAGAAGGGCCTGAAGTCAGGCTACTCACTGTTCCCTGTACGGTCGCAGGCTCCTGTCCTGAGCCCGGCGTGGTAGGTGTGCTCATGGTGGTTGTTCTGTCCACACTGTCTTAGCTGCTTCTGCTGTCACTCCACTCTGGGAGCAGGGTGCTTTGTGCCGGACGCCATATTTCCCCAGGCCCTGCACTTTATCCCCATGCAGCCTGCACCATGGCCCAAGATGCCGGACGTGACGTCAGTATGTTCGGCCATGCCCCCAGCGTCTGACGTCACCACCCTGCTGCCGGAGGGAATCCCATCATAGTGTCGCTCCGGCAGCCCATACCTCTGTGCATATAACCCGCCTGGGCCGCCGCAACAGGGAGCTCCCCAATGGGTCCCGGGCACAGGCTTTTGATGGAGGGAGAGCCAGAATCTGGATCCAACCCCCAGCCTGGATAATGGTAAATCAAATGAAAAACTGAAGAAAAAAAATGAAAAAAAGGTTCTGCCAGAAAACCCAGAGGGTCTCCCGCCACCTCTCTGAACTTCCTTCCTCTGGCA